>NW_005201613.1:34361-44198 GCF_000372725.1 Emiliania huxleyi CCMP1516 | reverse complement strand
GAGCGTGGCGGCGAGGCGCGCCGCCGCGTCGCGCTCGCAATCGGTCGACGCCGGGAGCACGAGCAGCGTCGTCGGCTCGGTCGACGGCGGCGCGCGCCGAAACGCAAGCTCGTCGGGCGCGCGGACAAGCCAAATCGAGACGCCGCCCGCGCCCACGTCGACCGTCCACACCTCGGGCATCTCGTCCGCGTCGGCTCCGCCGCCGCCGAGCGCGCCGCTGCTCGCGCCGCCCGCGCCCCCGCCGGCGCCTCCGCCGGCGCCTCCGCCCGCGCCCCCACCCGCGACCGCGCAGCCGACGCCGCAAGCGCTGCACTCACCGACGCCGTCTCCGGGGTCGCAGCAGTCGCTCCCGTTGTTGTTGCAGCTGACGCCGTCCCCCGCGCCCGCGGCGCGTCCCGCGAGCAGCTCCTCGAGCTCACGCTTCACCTGCGACGGACGAGGAGGCGGCAGGTCGAGGTGCGTGGCGTCCGGAGTCTGGGGGGAGGGCACATGCATGTACGTGTATGATCACCCGCTGCGGCAAGGAGGTGCGCGGGCGCCGGCGCTTGTGGTGGCGCGGCAGGGGCACTGCGCGCGCGCGCGGCAGGGTGCGGGGGGGGGGCGCTGGGGCGTCTTCGCGAGGGCTCTCTGCCTTGCCGCTCGCCTGGCGCAGGCGGCCGAGGCGCGGCGTGGAGTCGTACGACGAGGACGGGCAGCAGACGTGCCGCAGCACACCACCCGTGAGGTGCAGAACGCCCTCGCCCTCGAGGAAGCGGGCGCCGTCGGCGGTCGCCGTATAACGCCGAACCGGCATGATGACGATGTTCGCGAGAGGCGGCACTCGCAGCGGTAGTGACGCCGCTGCGCCCGCCGGGCGCAGCGGCGGCGGCGGAGGCCCGCCAGGCTGATTGGAGTGATTGGTGGGCAAAGTGTGCTGCAAAGAGTGGCGAGGCGGGGGCGAGACATCCTCCTCCGAGTCGGAAGAGGAGGAGGCGCCGTCGAGCAGGTTGGATGGCATCCTCAAGGGTGGCGTTCTAGTTCACCACCATGAGTGGCCGGCCAGTCCAAAAAGAAAAAAGTCGGCCGCGGTGGTTTTCATAACATCGAAGGCTAGCTCAAAAAAAATTAATTATTACCCAAGGAGTACGCTGTTGGATTCCGAGCGTGGTGTCCCATGACAAGTTCGGCTGCGGGCCGAAAGTGGAAAGACAAGATTGTCCCTTAGTCGACAGCACCCGCCTTTGGATGTATATTTTTTGTCTTTTTGGTTCGCATGGCTAGAGGTTGGCCTGTCTGGTAAGCCCCAGCCACTCCGCTGTGAACACCGAGGCGCGAGGGCCTCGGTCTTGCTCCCTGCTGCTCGGTGTACGAACTCTGTTCACACCGAGCAGCTGGGAGTGGCTGCGGCTATGAGCAGACAGGAGGTTGGCCTCCCACCGTTGTGAACATAGTCTGGCCCGAAGAAGCCGCTCGTCTCTTGTCCGGGCAAACGCGCACTTTCGGCGGGGTTCCCGGGGAGGCCGGCGCCAGGCCGCAGGCGCCAGGCGCAGGCCGGGTCCGTGTGCGGCGCCCCACCAACCGACCAAGCAACAACGGGCAAGCCACAACGCTCAACGGTCATCAACGCACTCAACATGTGGAGGGTGCCATCGTCGGCGGACTACTGTGGCTTGCCAACATGACGCGCGTCGACATCGCTTATTCCGCATCTCAGCTCGCTCGCTTTATGACCAACCCAGGCCCGTCGCATTTTAAAGCCGCCATTCGGGTGCTAATCTACGTGCGCGACACAGCTGACCGCGCCCTCGTCATGCAGCCGAACCCCGACCGCAACCTTGAAAGCTACGTCGATTCGAACTGGGCGACGAGATTCTCTTGCTCCGGTGGCATGTTCTTCTTCTACGGATGCCTATTCCACTGGTTCTCCAAAATGCAGCGTTCCGTCACACTATCTAGCGCCGAGGCAGAATTCTTCGGCGCCATGCTAGCCGCCAAGGAGGTGATTTTCATCCGTGAGCTACTGATCGACCTTGGATTTTCCATCGACGGCGCCAGCATCATCAACTGCGACAGCAAATCCGCCGTCGGCATGGCCTTCGATGTCACCCACGCGCACTGGGCCTTGCACTGATAATGCGGCCGGTGCGCGGGGCTCCTCTGTCGTTTTCAAATAAAAAGTACACACACCATTCAGGCATCACCACCAACACATGGTAGCATATTTCTCGTAACGCGCTGTGCTAGATAACACCAAAAAAGGCACAGGCACGCGCGCTCTGTGACATGCATGTGCGCGCGCAGACCGCGGCAGATCTGCAGACCAGAAGCAGAGCCCAGTGCCCAGGAGAGAGACCAGACCAGACAGGCCAAGAGTCCACGACGCGCACATGGCAGAGCGTGGGAGCCGAGAACGCGAGAGTACGCGCGGCCACCGCCACGGCCAACTAGTGGAGAGCGAATGCACGCCCCCGCCTGGCCAAAGGGTAGGAGAGAGAAGAGAGTACGGGCGGCGGTGTCAGCAGCATGCGGATGTCACGGCGACGAAGGCGAGATCTCGGAGGAGCGCCGACACCGACGGCGGCGGATCCGGCGGGGCGGCGGATTGGTCTTGGGTTATCTGGGGTGGGACTGCTAGGCGTCCTCTTTGAGCGCCACGACCAGATTGGCCTGCCACTCATCCAGGATAGTCGCATTGGTCACTCCGTCTCGCGGCACATCCAAGTCCACAAAAGCTGGTGACGTCCACGCGTCGAGCGCTGCGTCATCACCCTTGGCTACACCCACAATGACATCATGGACTTGCCCGATGATCACCTCAGATCCGTGATGCACACCTGGCAGTTTGTAGACCTTGACAGTGCTCTTCCAACGCTCGCAGACGGACAGACTGTCAGAATGGACCGTCCCGTCGCCATCTCCGATTTCGACCGAAGCTCCGATGTCTGCGAAGACCCCCCCTGCGGGGAAAGTGAGGTGGGAAAACGTGCGCACGTTATGGCTGTAAATGCAGTGCGTCGGGACACCAGGATCTTCGGTCGACCCGACGGACAAGGCATATTTCATCCGCTCCGCCTCGTCGTCCATGAGCAGCCTCCTGAACAGAGATGGCAGGCCGGAAGCCTTGATCTCTTCTGGCTGCGCCCATGGCCCATGTTGGAGCGTGACGTAGCTTCTGTTGGGTATGGAGTCGTCCACGCCCGGCGACATCCAGTACAAGGATGGAAACTCGCGGAGGAGCCGCGTGATGTCCGTGAGGAGCCAATCCATGAGCAGCTCCTTCAGTACAGCCCCAAACCCGTCCACGACTTTTATCACAAAGTGTTCCTCGCTCACCTGCTCGGCCATAGGTGGGTCGCACAAGGGGCACGTGAACTTGGTAGCGCCTGCCTGGCCCGGCGGCGTGTAGGCAAAGGCGACGCCGCCCATCAGTGCGGAAAGGGCATTAACTGCGCCATTGAAGGGGCCTGCGACCGGCACGAAGGCGTGCACGTTCTTTTGCACCCAACTCTTGCCCCCGCGCTTTGCGTTTGCCCATCTCAGGAACGCGTGCGTGAACGGAGCCGCCATCGAAACGCCAGTCAGCACAACCGGCTGACCATTCTTCGACACCGCGTCTGAGATTGTCCTGAAGAAGCGAGGGAAGGCTTCTTGCTCCCAGTCGGCTACGGATAGCCGCCAGTCGTAGCCCATCGGGAGGATATCGACGTCTCTGACAAACCCTTCGGATTCCAGCCGTTGGGTTAGGTTGCCGTACAACTCAAACCCGTAAACCGTCAAGCCATCCCAACCCTCGGCAACCCTCACCTGGACATGCTCCGGAGACTTGGTGCGGTTCGTCGTCGGGTCAAAGGTGAGTCCCAGCTGCGCGTGGGAACTGTGAAACGCACAAACTGCGGCCAGCTTGTCCAAGTTCACCCACGCCGTCGTCCACGTTGGCGTCCACGGACTGCACGGGTTGAGCCATCGCGCATCGTTGACTTGCAGCGTCTGTCCTATGAGTGGGCCCACGACCACCACTGGGTGGCGAACGCTGCTCCTCTCGTCGACGAGGAGCGAGGAGGGCGATGTTGCGCCGAGCGCGAGGAAGGCGATCACGCCGAGCACGAACAGTTGGACCGTCGACGGGAGTTGGCGGGACTGCGGTGGGTCCAGCATCGAGCTCGGTTGTTGAAGCCGAGATCCCAGAAACCAGCCGTTGTGAAGAGCTGGGGCGCGCCACCCAAGAGTAGGCCGGTCGCTCCCCCGTCTTTGGGCCCCTTTGAGTCGTTTTTATTAAATGAACTCGGGGGCACAGGACGCGGTACAAACGGGGTACACCAAAAGGCACAGGCTGCCTGCACGGCGTTCACTCGAACGCCATGCACATGGCGCGGAGCAGCATCGGGTTGGTGTCGAACCCGAGCGGGTCCTCCTCCCAGTCCCGGTGCCCACCCTCCGCGTCATCCTGCTCATCGTGCGCGTCGAGCACCCTGCCGAGGCACAGGACCGTCCCCTTGGGAACGCCTGCCCCTCGCGCGCGCGGGAACTCTCCCTGCACCGCCATCACGAACTTCTCGCGCGCCCACTTGCCGCCACGGCGGCAGTGCTGGGGCGCGCGCTCGCGCAGCTCCTCGTAGAGCTCCTCGGCCCTCGCCACCTCCGCCGCCCAGCCCTCCGCTGACGCCTGAGCCGCCTTCTTCTCCCTGAGCGTCTTGAACACCGGCGGCGGCGCCGGCGATGGCGCCACCTCCGGCTCGCCCGCCGCCTCTGCAGCGCGCCGCCCCTTCCTCGCCTTCTCCTTGAGCCGCTTCCTAGCGCTCTTGGTCAACGCCGGCGCCGCCGCCGCGGCCTCGCCGGCCGCCGCACCGGCGATGGATGTCGAGGATGATGAAGGTGATGAAGCCGTTGTCGCGTTGCAAGCGGGGCGGAGAGTGTCGAAAAAAGAAGTGACCCTGTCCGTTGTGCCAGCGCAGCCTGGCGCAGACGCCAGGCCGCGCAGGGGCGCGGCCAATGCCGCAGCCTCCCCGCTGCCCGTTTCGGGCTCCTCCTCCTTCGCCGCCTCAGCCACCTCTGCCGCCGCCTCCGCCGCCGCGCGAGCCGCCGCCGCGCGAGCCGCCGCGCGAGCCGCCGCCGCGCGAACCGAATCGCGAGCCAAGATCTTGAACTCCCTCTCGCGAGCCGCCGCGCAGACTTCCGCCCAGGAGCGCACGTCCCGGCAGCAGCGCACGTCCCGGACATCGCCACCATCCCGGCCGCGACGCGCCTCGATGTCCTCATACGCCCGCACTGTCGCCATCGCCGACGCCAGCAGCAGCCGAATCGCTGCCCCATCGAGGAGGCAGGGTTCGTCGTATCCGGCGGGCCAGATTGTGGCGTATCCGCGGGCGCATATCACGCCGCAAGGCCCGACACTCAAAGGGTCAGGAGGCCGGTAGGCATGGATGAAGGCCGCTGATGAAGATGATGAAGCCGTTGTCGCGCTGCAGGCGGGGCGGAGAGTGTCGGAAAAAGAAGTGACCCTGTCCGTTGTGCCAGCGCAGCCTGGCGCAGACGCCAGGCCGCGCAGGGGCGCGGCCAATGCCGCAGCCGTTCCGGAAGTTGAAGTTGGCGCATCACAAAGAACCCAAATCCAACCCTGCCAACCGAGCAAGCCCATGTGGGACGCGAGGTCTTGCTCCACCTTCTCGGCGCTCGCGTCGCCCAACCTGAGAGCCTCATCCGCCATGCCGGGGCACATCTTGACCGGAGCCGGTCACATGTCCATCGTGCCCAAGACGGGGCACGGTCGACTCGACCGCGGCCGATGGCACCGGCCCAACGGCCGACCAAGATTTTACGCCTCCGAACGCCGGGCCGGTGAGGTGGCGGGTCGGGCGACACGGAAAATCGGTGGCTGACAACGACTTTTTGAGGCCATCGGTTTGAGGTCTGCAGACATTTTCTGGATGATCTCGCATTTCCCGAGGCGTAATCGCAGATCCAGACGGCCCAGCAGGTGGGCGCTGCAGGCGAGCCGCCTCACATCCTTCGCCCCCCCCGTCGCTCACGCTGCCTCTGAAGCACCGGACCACCCCCCCCGCGCCCAGGCGGCCTAGCTGCCGCGGGCTCCACCCACGCGGGCCACCATCAGCGCCGCCCGACGGCTCAGAACCTCTCTCTTTAGGTCCCACAAAGGCGGCGAGCGAGCGGCGAGGCAGATGAATCGAGCTCTGGACGCATGCCGCGAGAGCTGTGAGGGTCGCAGCTCGGCCTCCATCTTGCCCGGTAGTGGCGCGTCGGCTTGCCGGCTCACGGGGGTCACTGCCCCTAGGTGCCGCCTCACCTCGCCTCTATGCACCCTTCACCCTCTAGCGCCTCACCCTGCCCGGTGCCGTGGTAGTGGCGATGTCAGCCATGCTGGACCGGCGGCAGCGAGGCCGACGGGCGTGGCTGCGGCGACAACGGCGGCTTGGCCCGTGACGGCGACGGCGCTGACGGCAGAGCAGCTGCGGCCGGCACGGGCGGGTGCGGCCGAGCAGCGCGGCGCTCACAGCAGGCGGCCGGCGTGGCGGCGGCGACGGCGCCGCACGAGGAAGCGGTGGCGCAGCCGCGCATGACAGGTCCGGCGCGTGTCGAGCAGCGAGGTGGCGCGCCGCGCTGCCGACGCGCCCCCAGGCCGGAGGCGGCCGCCGCGTGCCGAGCCGCCGGCTGTTGGTGCTTACAGTCTGCGGCGGCGGCGCCGCCGCCGCCGTGGAGCGAGGCAGCGGCGGCGGCGGCGGCGGCGGCGGCGGCGGCGGGGGATGCGGCGGCTGCACGTTGTGCCTCGAGGCGTCGCTCGCGGCGCTGGTGCGGCGCGTGGTTGGCTGACGAGGTTGCGCGCGCACGGCGCTCGAGGGTGTAGTCACGTCCCTCGGCTCTCGCCACCGCTGTCGCCGCGCGCTCCGCGTTCGTTGTCGCCGGCGCTGCCCGCCTCGAGCCACTGCGGCCACTGCCGCGCGACGTTGCGCCGCGCCACGCTGGCCGTCGCTCTCTCGACGTTGTGGAGGAGGCTCTGTCCCACGTCGAGAGGAGGCGTTCCCGCGGTGATATTGACCCAGCTCTGTTGTCTCTAGGCTGCGTCGGCACGGGAGGCGCTGCGGGCGGGAAGGTGGAGCGGGCTGCGGAGCGGCAGATTAGTGGCAGTGGCGACGGGCGGGGCGGCAGCGAGCAGGGTGGCGAGTGAGACGTTGGAGAGGCGGGGCTGGGGAGGCTGGTGCCGGTGCCACTACAGGCGGTGCAGGTGCGGTGTGCTACTGTAGTGCTCGCTCACCGGAGCGAGCGCGGCGCTCGGACCGTCCTGGCAAGGGCCGCTGACCAGGACGGTCGCCAGGAGTCGGCTTGCACCGCGAGAGCGGCGAGGCGGGGGGAGAGGCCTGGTGAGGGTGTCAGCGGTGGTGCGTGTGTTAGTTAGGGGGAGAGGCGCGGGCCGGGGGAGCGGGAGGGGGTGGGGGGGTGGAAAATTTCGATACCCTAAGGTGCCCTGGTGATCCTGGGTTAGTATCGTCTCTTCTGAGCCCGCTCTTGATGGGTTGGAAGCGTCATAGCGAATTCACGCCGATTTTGCCATACGGACGTCCCTGGCGCGCGCTCTTGAAGGCCTCATCCTGGGATGGTGCTCGCCAGCGTGAGTTCATACAGTGCTGCGAGCTGGCCTAAGGCCGGACCTTACGACGGTCCAGCGCTGGGCAGCGTGATGGCTCTTACTCGAGGCGCGACATGAGTGTACGAGGACCTCAACGTCTCGGTTTGGCGAACCAGCATGAGGAGAGGAGCCGCTGTAGCTCCTCCCTGCAGCTTGCGCGTCGCGGTTTGGCCGACGTCCCATCCACCGCGCATACTGCGGCGGCTCTCCAGCTCAAGAAGGCTGCGCTCGACCACCACATCGCCCGAGTCAGTGGTCCGGACGCCCCGCTGAGCCTCGCGCCGCAGTGCAGCCAGTTTGCGCGGCCGTGATGCGCGAACCGAACCGGTGCGATGTTGTTCGGCACTCTAGATGGCCTGAACATGCTTGCGTTCAAGTCTTGAGGTCTGCGCTTAAACTTGAAAATTTAATAAAATCGGGTCCGACCGGCCTACCAAGAGCCTAGGTAGGTGCGGATCGGCAAGAGCGCAATCGATCTTTTTGCCCTCTATCACCTTGGGTTGTAAGAACTTGAAACACACCACGCAGGGGCACAGCAAGCACGGATAGCCGTTGAGGAGAAAGGGCGTAAGGTGTATGCGCAGCCACGGCCGTGCCGCGGTGGGCGCGCCACCTCCCGCGAGCGCGGCGGGATCGGAATTGCGGCCGGAGGGAAGGGCGAGCCGCCGCCGCCGCCGCCATATACCATCAGCGACGACGACCGCGGCTCGCCCCAAACGACAGGCGCTGGATCGGCAGTAGGGCTTGGGCGGCGCAGCGTAGGCCTCGAGCCACACGAATCGCCGACAACCCCCCCTCATCGACGTGATGGCCGCACCCGCTGCCGGCCGATGCAAGCTGCCGCCTCCACCGCACCAGCGATACTGGCCGCGGCTCGCCGCCACGCGCCGGCTCGGAAGAGGGGCTATCGGCGGCGCAGCAGAGCGGCACGCCTCGTCATTCGAGCAGCACCAGCCCCCCTCTTCGACGTGACGGCCGCTCTCGGAGCCGGCCGGTGCGCGCCCGACCCACGCCCCCTCTCGCCCCCCCCGATCCCCCTGCGCGGCGCCCCCTCCACTGCGCGCCGGCTCGAGCGCCTATTGCCAAATCGCGACTTTCGAGCGCAGTGCACGCGCCCCACACGTCACGCGAGCGCAGGAGAGTTTGCGGCAGAGCAGTACCGTGTACTAGCCGGAGGCATCGCGCCGAAAACCCCGCGCATTCCGCCCCAACAGAGGCTGCAGGAGGCAGATGGCCAATAGCTGTCGTTTAGCGACCATCGTTACGAAATGTTGCGTTACCGGGAGCTCTCCAAGCTGTCTTGGGTGGTATAGGTGCCCTTTACAGTGGGTTGCGGGCATTAAGAAAGCGTCGCAGCGCTGCTCGAGTGCGCACGACAAAGCAGCTCTGATGCAGCCATGGTGACCTGCGTGCGGGGACGGCAAGGGTCGCGCCGCAGCCCGTGCTCACCGGGGGCTCAGTCTCGATGGGGAGTGGGGGGAGAGAGAGAGCAGCCAGGCCCGCGTACCGGTAATGCGAGACGACATTGACAGTTGGAGCCGCCCGCGGCTTGCAGAGCGTTTGAGTGTTGTCGGGCTACGTGCGCATGTCGCGGGCGACGCCCGCTGCGTCCGCAGCTGACACGTCGTGGTGACGATGATGGCGAGGAGCATCACGGTGGAGAGGAGCGGCACGGCCCTGTTTGGGCTCGCTCGAGTTGCGGTCTCGGCGCGGCACGGCACGCGTTTTTCATTTATCAGGGCTTCCGAGGTGAACCTCGAAGAATATGCGAGCTTTTCAGAGTCAAGTCGTCAAGCGATTGCGCGAAATCCCACACTCCACACAGCACACACTGGTGGGTTTTGGGGCGCTGTGGGCCCCCTACCCCAGGGGCCCGATGTTTGCAGAGTGTGCAGAAAATACCCACCGCCCACTCCGAGGGAAACGCGAGAGGTTCACTCAAGGCTTGATGACCGGGGGTGACTCGTAGACAGGCCCCCGTCCCCCGTGCAGTGGAGGCCGCGCTGGAGCGACCGGCGCGGCACGCCGCAACACCGCTCGGCAAACCCCGCCGGTGACTGGTGCGGGCATGACCTCGCACAAAACGTCCTCGGCAGACGGCCCCGCCCTGCTGCTACTGCTGCCGCTACTGCTGCTGCTGCTGCTGCTGCTGCTGATGCTGCTGCTGCTGCTGCTGCTCCCCCTCCGCCGGCGATGGGTCGAGCCGCTGCCGTTTCCTC
>NW_005201613.1:32650-33995 GCF_000372725.1 Emiliania huxleyi CCMP1516 | reverse complement strand
TCCCCCGAAGACGCGCCGCCCGCCCGGCGGCGCGCCCACCGCGCAGCTCGACGCGCCCGGCCCGCCCGCCGCCGGCCCTTTGGCGGGGCCGATCGCGCCGGGGTCGTTGTTTTGCGCGTCGCGCCGCAGCAGCCCCTCAAAGACCTCAACGTGCTTGAGCGTCCGGAACCGCTCGCCGTACGCGTCGGCCAGGTGGGCTACGAGCGAGCGCACATTCTCGCGCCGCACAAACTCAAGCAGCTCGAGGATGGCCGAGTGGACCAGGTTGTCACGGCCGAGGTTGGCGAGCAGCTGCGCGACCACCGGCTCGAAGCAGCGGTTCTTGACGATGTACCGGTTGTAGAACTCGTCCTTCAGCCCGATGCACGTGCGGAAGAACCGGATCGCCGCCAGCACGAGCCCCTTGTCGCGTACCTTTGCCAGCCGCAGCACGCGGCAGAGCACGTTGTTGCGCAGGATGAAGTACTTGATTCGGTACGTGTGCCGCGTCACAAAGAAGCACAGCAGCTCGCACACGTGCTGCCGCGCCGAGAGCACGTCGCCCGCCGCCTCCTCCGCCGGGTCGTCCCCCTCCGCGCTCCCCGCCCCTCCCTCGCCGCCGCGCGCGCCCGACGTCCCATTCGTCGGCCCGTTGAGCGGCCCCGTGCCGGCGGACACCTTGCCGGCGACGGGCTGCGCAATCTTGTCCACGAACTCGTCGTAGAACAGGTTGAGGAACTCGTCGCGTTCGCGCCCCTCCATCGCGTCTGGGTCGAGCAGCGCGCGCAGCACCTCCGAGGCCTGCGGCTTCTCGCCAGTGCCGCCCGGCGAGACGAGCACGCCAATCAGCGCGTGGCAGAGCTCGTAGCCGGGCCGCTGCGAGAGGATGCAAGTGCGCAGCAGCGCCGGCTCGTGCTGCGTCGAGGCGAGCAGCACCTTGCGGCGGGCGGGCGCGGGGTGGTCGTTCGGGGTGGTCGTTCGGGGTGGGGTGGGCGAAGGGGTGGGTGGCGAGGGCGGCGCTGCAGGGTCGGAGGCCGGCAGGGAGGGAGGGCACGCGCCTCGAGCGCACAGAGCCGTATCTCGGGCTCGGGCCGCCGCAGCGCCGCGGCGAGCGGCGCGAAGCACGCGTGCTCGACAAACTTCCGGTAGAAGGTCGAGCGGTTGTACAGCTGCAGCTGCTTGGCGATGGTCGTCAGCTCCTGCAGGAGCCGCAGCGCGTCGTGCAGCGCCTCGGAGGAGAGGCTGGGGTCGGCGAGCTTGTCGCGGAGCGACTGCAGGAAGGTCTCGTCGTTTGCGAGCGACGAGACGATCTGCATGTTGTTGCTGAAGGCGATCTGATTGAGGGCGGCAAAGGCGTTGTCGTCGA
>NW_005201613.1:30289-32154 GCF_000372725.1 Emiliania huxleyi CCMP1516 | reverse complement strand
GGTTAGTTTGGATGAATCACGGGTGGCAGAGCCAGTGGGTCATGCCAACAGGGAAACAATGTCTCCTCACCCCCCGGGCGGTGCGCAAACGGCGTGGAACGGGGCGTGGAACGGGGCGGGCGCGGCGGCGGGCGCGGCGGCGCGCACAGAGGTGATGCAGATCGTCGGTGCACTCGAGGTCCTCGGCCACGCCTGCGACGCGGCGGTCGGGATGAGGCGCCGCGCGCCGCTGTCTCCGAGAGCGGGCGGCGGCGGCGGCGGCACCGAAGACGCGCACCAGCTGCGGCACGTAGTCCGACTGCAGCAGCAACTCAACGAGGCGCGCTCGCCGGAACGGCGGCACCTGGCGGAGGGAGCCAAGTGGCGGTGGCGGTGGGCAAAGGCGATCCGGAGAGGGCCTGCGCGAGCGCGAGCTCGCGAACGCACGCGAGCTGGGCACAGCGCGGGGCGACGGGGGCCCCTCGCCCCCCCCCCCCACGCCGCTTCTGCCGCCCACCCTCCCCCCGTCGGTGAGTCCTCGTCGGTGAGTGCTGAGCTCTCGGCCACCCGCGCGCGCAGAGCGAGGCAGCGGCGGGGCGCGCGCCACCTCGCTTAGAAGGTCGGCGATTGCTGCGACATTGCGCAGCTCGGCAGCCGGCAGCTGCAGCGCTGTGTCGGCGCCGGCGCTGCCCGCCGTGCTGCTCGCCCCTTCGGCGTCGCTCGTGCCGCCCGCGCCGTCCGGCTCACGGCCCTGCAGCGAGCAGATTTGCTCCCAGAGGTCCGTGCAACCCTCCGCCTGATTTACGGGCACCGCACGTGATCAACGGGCCGGCGCCGAGAGCGAGCGAGTCTATGGGCCAGGCGCTGAGCGTGGCTGTGCGCGAGGAGGCATCCGGTGACGCGCGCACGTCTTGAAAGCTCAGCGCGTAGTCCACGCCCGTCTCTGGCTCGTTCCAGGAGACAATCGTCTCTGCGGCGCAGGCAGAGGGCACGCGGTCGGTGCATAGGGGGAGGGTGCGCCGGCGCCGGCACGAGAGGGCCGCGCCTTGCTGCCGCTGGTAGATGTCCTCCATGTGCACCCGCGCCTGCAGCAGCACCTGGCTGCCGTCATCCTCGCTGACGACGACGACAAAGGCCGCCTCGTCCTCCTGCGCGCGAGAGCGGCGAGCGTGAGCCAGGATCGCTGCGCCGGCCGCCGCGGCCGACGAGCACAGCCAGGAGCCGACTCGCGCGCGACCGACGAGCACAGCCAGGAGCCGACTCGCGGCAGCGACCCCGCGCCCTGGATCCCCCCTAGGTGAGAGTGTGCGTACCGGCGAGTATTGCACTGCCGCGTGGCCGGTCCCCCGATCGTCCCACTGGCCGTTGCTGTTGAGGCAGTACACCTTGGCACGGTGGCGAGAGTCGTCCGACTCGGCCTCCGCCATGTGCCGTATCTGATCACTGCTCTGCGGCTGCTGCGTTGCTGCACAGCGCGCGCGCCATGACTCGCCTGCCCTTCACACCCCGGTACTCACGACTTGTTCGGTAGACGCCGGAGGCCGGTATGCGAGTATGGCCAGTCAGTGCACCAGACTTACATATATGTTCTCAGAGGCGGTTTGAGCCTAATAACGGCAGTATTATTGGGAGAGAGTGTTGTTGCAGTATTGGGAGAAAAAGTATTATCCTGGGGTGTGGGGGCCTGACTGAGGGAGGGTGCAGAGGATGTAGAATGTAGAGCGCTGTAGAGCTGTAGAGCTGTAGAGCGCTGTAGAGCTGTAGAGCTCTACGTCCGGCGCGGGACGGACTGCCTGCGTTGTAGAGCGATGTAGAGCGCGAATTCACAGTGAAATCACTAAGTAAATCGCGGAACGTATAGACTCTACGACGACCCAGTCGTACAA
>NW_005201613.1:22074-26387 GCF_000372725.1 Emiliania huxleyi CCMP1516 | reverse complement strand
TCCGGTAAGGCACGGGGCCCCGCGAGACGGCCGCCGCCACGACCACTTGGTCGAGGTGGGTGAGGGACTGGTTGATGTAGACCGACTCCCCGCGCAGGCAGCCGGACGTCTGTGTCTTCTTCAGCCGTTCGGAGCCGGCCAGGTCGACGAAGACCAACTTTGCGCGCGTGACGCGCCCGCTCGACTCGACGCGCGAGCGGAACTCCATCGACAACGTGAAGACTGCGTGCCCTCTCGAGGAGCGGTCGTTGAGCTGGTGGCAGGAGACAGAGCGCCGTCTTTCACCGGTAAAGAGCACTTCGAGCGCCGCCGCCTCGTCCGCGACCGCCACGGCGCGGAGGCCGCGCACAGTTGTGCTGGACTCGCAATCGACCAGCGAGAGCGATTCGGGCCCCGGCCCCGGAAGCTCCGTCAGCAAGTCGACGAGGGTGTCGTTGTAGATCTCAAGGTACGAGGCGGTCACCAAGGTTTCGTACTGGGGCTGGCTAGCTGCGTGGCTGAACACGCGGGCGATGGCGCGAGGCGCGACGCCGCGCTGTGCAAACTGACTCGTTGAGCCAGTGTGCGTGTACGTCTTGCCGCTTCCCGTCTGTCCAAAGCAGAGCACCGTGCCATTGTAGCCGCGGAGCACGGCGTCCACCACCGGTGCGACGGTCTCGTCAAAGATCTTCTCCTGGCTCGACTCGCCACCAAAGACGTGATCGTATGTCCACTCCCACGACGACCTCTGGTTGTCGGACCTTGCGCTCGCGAGCTCTGGCGGCAGCACCACCCGGACGGTGCTGCTCGCGGGGCGGATCTGAATGTGGTCCGGGTTGCTCACCGAACGGGCGCGGACCGCCACCGTCAAGCGCTCACGGACCGCCTGCATGCAGCCGCGTGGTGCCCGAAACGTCGGATGAAACGATGTCTCTTTACGAGTAAGCGCGGGCGGCCGGGACGGCACGTGGAGCGCTACGTGAGCGGTGACGGGCGCGGAGGAGCGAATGAGAGCCGTGTTCACCACCGACCACCGTCAGATCTAGCTCCGCTAACAGAGGCTTCAGTGTCTGACTTGGGCTGTTGGGCAACTTAGACACACAAACAACTTTTTTTGTAGGTAGTAGCGCACAATGGCACCCTTGCTCCTTCCTTGCTTGCATCAAGTGCATCAATTTATCACTTCTGATCCCCCCGGGGGGGGGGCTCGTCGACCCCCCCAGGGACAAACAGAGTGAGCAGCCGCGGCGCCGCTAATATCGTTTCTTTGTGCTGGTCGCTGGCGGCTCCCGTTACGCTGGTCGCTTAGAAAGTAGAAAGAAATAGAGAGAAATCCGCGCTGTTTTCTGACGCGGCCAGAAAAGACACCCCGCCTCACAGTTCCTCGGCGACATGGCCCTGTCCGCGATGCCCCTCTTGCCCTCCGACGATGCGGCCGAGCCCGTGGTCGGGACCCCGCTCCTCTCGGGTCTAGTCTACACGACCAAGCCAAAGACTGCCGTGAGCGAGAACGGAGTCACCTACCAGATCCTCGGCGACGAGGCGCAGTCGGTGGAGGTGATGCTGCGGCCGGGGCAGGTGATGCGCATGGAACCTGGCAAGATGGTGCACATGCACGCGTCACTGATGCCCGAGATTGGCACGGACGGCGGCTTTGGCCAGGCGTGCATGCGGGCCTGCTGCGCGGGCGGCTCGTTGTTTCGCCTGATGTTTGAGAACAAGACGTTCCAGGACGTCCCGATGGCAGCGTCGCCCTCGTGGCCAGCCAAGGTTGTCCCGTTTGACATGTCCAACTACAACGGGCTGCACCTCAGTGCGAGCGCGTGGTTCGCCTCTGTCGCGACCACCACCGAGTTCTCCATCAAGCGCGCGGACACCGTCGGCGCCGCTTGCTGCGGCGGGCAGGGTCTTTTCTACAATGTCATGACGGGCGACGGCGTGGCCTTCCTCTGCGGCGGCGGCGCGATCGTTGAGAAGAGCCTCGCGCCAGGAGAGGTCTACGTGATCGACACCTCCTCGCTCCTAGCCTGGGAGCCCTCGGTCAACCTGTCAGTCCGCCGCGCGGGTGGCCTGCTCATGTGCTGCTGCGGCGGCGAGGGCCTCTTCCTGAATGAGATGACGGGCCCGGGACGGCTGTGGATCCAGCCGATGCCGCTCAAGAAGCTGAAGGCCGCGGTCGCCATGCCGGGCGGCGGCGGCGGCGGCGGTGGCGGCGGCGGCGGCGGCGGCGATGGCGGTGGCGGTGGCTAGAGAGCGAGGAGGCGTTCGTCGCCAGTGTTTCGCGCACCAAGAAGTCTCGCGGTGGGTCGCTACGTAGCTCCGCGTGCGCCGGTCGGCTTCCTGTTTGAGGTGTGAACGGTCAAGGACCAAGGTGATCGATGCCGTTTCGTCATGTGTGTATGTTTTTGTCCCACTACTGAAATGTGAAAACTGATAACTGTCCACACACACACACACACACACACACACACACACACACACACACACACACACACACACACACACACACACACACACACACACACACACACACACACACACACACACACACACCGCTCACCCACGCGCACTGCCACTGGCGGCCTTGCACTTTGAATGCCGTGGCGCGTGTGGCCCGTGGCCGTGCGGGGGCTCCTGTCGTCATACGTGGAGATGCGAGGGTTGCCCCCCCTTGCCCCACCACTCGTGTGTGTGGAGAAGTTTACCTTACCTTACCTTACCTTATAACTGTCGAGGTCCTGCTCACCTCGTAGTGCTAGTCTTCGGCCCACACGGCGCGCTCGGGCGGCTGCCGCAGCGCGTGGTCGCTCGGCACGCTCCAGCCGAAGCCGTAGACCACGCGCGCGTCTCCGCCCTGCAGCGGCGCCGTTTGGTGCATGTGCCTCGACGCGGTGAAGACCCACATGTCGCGCTCGCCCACCTCGAGCGCCTCCCCCTCAATGACGGGCCGGCCGGAGGGGTGCTGCAGCGACACGACAATATTGCAGCGGAGGTGGTGTCGCTCCGGCCGGCTGCCCGGCACGCCATGGTCGTACGCGTCGGTGTGCCGGTGGATGAAGCCTCCCGGCTGGATGAGAGAGATGACGCGGCCAAGGATCTGGTCAGGAGGCACGCCTTCAAGCCAGAGGCAACGCTCAGCCCGGCGCGTGAGCGCCTTGAGGAGCGCGTCGACGTAGAGTGCGGGCGCGTCGTCGGCCTTGGCGTAGTAGCGGCAGGGACCGCACGCGTTTGGATGCAGCTCGCCTCGCTGCAGGTGCGTGTTGGCCTTCTTGAGGAGCGCAAGCCGCTCCGCCTCGGAGATGAAGTCGCGGACGACCATCCAGCGGCGGCGAGGCTCGAGTTGGACGGCGGCAGCGGGCGCGGCGCTGCAGCGGCGCTGCGACGAGCGCCGTCTCCAGGATTGCCGAGTGCGAGCGCGCATCCGAACCGCCGAGCCGCGGTCGAGCAGGACCGAAAAAGAATTTTACCAGCGACACCCCGGTGTCGTGCGAAAAAGAAGATTTTCGTGCCGGACGGGTTCGCAGCTATTTCTTTCGCACGCGTAGGGAAAGGGGTTGGTCAAGACGGATACGGGCTCGTGACGAATTACTACGATACCAAATTGGGTCAAGAAAGCCATAACGCGGCTGGTGCTAGTGGAAACTTTGGGAGGCATTGCGCCGCCCACCAAGCAGTTCCTCCACGTGTTCGCCAAGGAGGCGGCGGGCACCAACACGGACCGGACGGTGTACGGGGCGGCGTCGGCGAGCGCCTCCTCCTCGTCGTCCACCACACGCAGCAGATCTCCAAGGCGGCGGTGGCGGGCGACGCCGACAACATCAACAAGCAGGCGCGCAAGGAGCGTACCGACTGGATCAACAAGCAAAAGAACAAGCAAGTATGACCCCCCCCAATGAACACACCAGTGAGGGAGGGCGAGACGATCGAGGGGTCCCGTACCATGCGGAGTCGACCCTATCCAGTGCTCAAGTGCTCAACAAGCAAGCGCGGACTCAGGGCCGGTGCTTTGACGCAGTATATTGTACTTCGAGGTAGTATGAACTCAGAACGGCCCCCCGAGAGCGCCTCTTCGACGCCCACGGGTCCCAGGGGGTCGGAGGGGTTGCGAGAGGGCCTTGGCTATTTTTTGTTTGAATCCCGGAGGCCGTTCGTGGGCGGGCGGGCAATCCCAAAGCACAGCCAGTGGACCGCCGCGAGGCGTCGAGACTAGCCGAGAGGAGAGCAGAGACAGCAGAGGCTACTCTAGACAGAGCAGCCGAGAACAGCCGAGGTGCATGCATGGCATCCATGCGATGGAGCGAGGCGCCGCGGCACTTCCTGCGAAGGGACACCCC
>NW_005201613.1:3647-21974 GCF_000372725.1 Emiliania huxleyi CCMP1516 | reverse complement strand
CTCTCGATCGGTCTCTCCGGTGCCAGAGGATGCAGACGCGTCTCGCCCGCTGGCCGGCGGGGCGGGGCCCCGAGGTGGTTTCAAGATGTACACGCCAGCCGTTCGTGGAGGGAGTGGGCCGAACAGGTCCGGGGCGGGATCAAAGGTGAGCCAAAACGCTAGAGAGATCCACCAAGTGGTGTTGCGAGAGGGGAGACTATAGCTTAGGGGAAAGACCCCAGTCCGGCGGGTGTCCCCGGGCCCGCAATGCCTAATGCGCAAAGCAAACTGTGAGGCTTGATCCTTACATGCCCAAATTTCAAAAAAAAAGCTACACCGAGTGCGAGTCTGAGCTCTGACCCCCAGCCCCCACCAGACCCACTCCCCAAAAACCCGCGGCACACTTCTAAACAACAAACACTTCTAACAACAAACACTTCTAAACAACAAAAAGACACGCTTCTTCTAAACAACAAACAGCTCTCTTCGCGCGGTCATTCGACAGTAATCTATTCGACATGGTAATCTACAGTGGTGAGCAGCTGAGCACAAGCAGGGCTGCTACATGTGCGACAGGCGCTGCCTCTAATCCTCAGGCGCCAAAGAGGAGAGCGCCCCGCGCCACCTTTGCCTTCGCAGGCGCCTCGGCGTCCACGGCGTCGCAGATTGCCGTCGCAAGGGCCTCGTACTGGGTGTAAAAGTCGTCGCGGCCTTGGGAGCAGCGGCCACTGTAGCCCGTGGTCGCACCGCCCGCCGTGACGCAACCGCACCAAGTGAGGGGGGGGTCGACCGCCGATGCCTGTGGACGCACGGGCGCGGCACGGGGTGTGATGCTGATGTGATGGGCCGCTTGATCGTTGTGGAGATGCGGGTGCGGCGTCGGGCGGGATGGACTAGCGTCGCACCTGGATGGTCGAGATGGGGAATGCTCCCGGCGGCTGGTTGGGGTTGCTCGGGCACACGCCGCCCTCCTCGTTGGGGCAGTTGCCCGCGGGGTACGGGGCGACTCCGCACCAGCGCGCCTCGGAGTTGGGCGGGGGCTGAACGGTGACGACACCCGACATGCAGCACGACTCGACATACCCGACCGCCTCGGAGATGCGGACGTCGAGATCTTCAGCCTTCACCACCGCCGTCAGCGTTTGCCACGGACCCAGCGTGTCCTGCCCGTCGTACGGCGACTGGTCAAGGTCGAAGACGTCGGTGCGCACGAGGAACTCCTCGAGCGAGAGCGGCGGCCCGCCCCCGGGCCCTGCCCAGCAGCTCTGGCAGTTCATCCCGTCGGGTCCACAACAGAAGTCAGTGATGTACATGGTCGGACTGGCCGGCATGATGCCCTCACCAAGGGCGACGGACATGGCGTTGACGCAGTCGGCCGCGAAGCGTCCGCCGGCAAACTCCTTCCACTTTTTGGCGACGTAGCACGGCGCGCAAGACTTTGACCCCTGCGCGTTGGTGACGCACTCGGGACACGAGACCAGAGCCGACGGCGTGCTGGTGAGGGTGTCCAGGCTCGAGGCGTCTGGGAACATGTTCTGGAACATGTCGACCGACGCGCACGTGCAGCGGTCAGAGTACGCCCCGCCAGCCGCGCAAGCCTCGTAGTTGGCATTTGCGCAGAAGATGTCGTAGCCCCACTCCGGGGCCGAGTAGGCAGGAGTCGGCACGCACTGCGAGCAATCGCACTCGCCGCAAGACTGGCCGCCGCCGCCCGGGGAGCGTGGCGGAGGTGGCGTGGGGGACGCCGAAGGTGGCGGCGAGGGCAAGGGCGAGACGTCAGGCGACGGTGATGGCGACGGGGAGGGCGACACGTCTGGTGAGGGCGAGGGCGACGGTGCAGACGGCGAAGGCTGCGGCGAAGGCGACGGTGATGGCGACGGCGTGTCGCTTGCCTCGATCACTCGGAAGTCCGCGCAGTTCTTGAAGGTCTCGGGGTAACCGTCGACGGTGTTGCCGGTCATGTACAGCCACTGCACCGTGCACGTCTTGGTCTCACAATCCACGGTGGAGGGGATCTTGAGGCGCACAGTGTACACGCCATTCATCTCAATCGGACCGTTCATGCTATGGACGACGGTGCCGGGCCCCTCAACGGGAATGGAGGCGTTAATCGCGGGGAGAACCCAGCGGTCAGTGTTGCTCGCAGGGTCCGAGCAGGTCCCGCCATCATTGCAGCAAGCACCCGCCGGGGCCAACACCTCCGGGTACTTCGTCCAGATCAGATTGCCATTCTTGCCCTGTGTTGGCCCGTCGCAACGCGTGTGCGGCGAGAGTGCCGTGTAGTCGGTCGGGTCCGTCGGCAGCCGCGCGCCATCCCCTGGGGGTTTAGACATCTTGCCGGCGTAGGTTTCCGTGGCGTGGACGGGGTCAATCTCGAGAACATGTTCGTTGAAGCACTCTTGCGTCACCGCCCCTCCATCAGACTCACAGAGGCGGAATTCGGACCACCCATGGTGGTAGGCCGTGATTTGCATCTTCAAGTCGATCATGTTTCCACCACCGACCTTGGGCATGTTGGTAATCTCCCAATGCTCGCCGTTGTCTTCGTTCACGCTGGTGGACCACCAGTTTTGGAACTTGTCACTAAGCCACGCCTCGCCGCAAACGCCGACGCGGGGAAGCGGGTTGATTGGTTCCGTCATAATTCCCAGCTTGATTGGCTGTGTCGCCTCAGTGATCTCTCTCACGCACTCCTTGCAATCCTCGCTGTCGAGCTCCCCCCAACTCGCACACTCCGTGAAGCACACGAACGCAGAGCCGCCTTGGCAGCCGTTGTTGTTCATGTGGTTGCTCAGGGATTTGCCGCAATCACCTCTGCCGGGGTTCGTGACCCCGTACTCGCCGTTGCGCCGATTCGGAGAAGTGAGGAAGCCGTGGGCTTGGACAGTGCCGGCGGATGCCAGCAAAAGGGCGATGGAAAGCTTGGCGTACGACATGTCTGCGGAACGAAGCGAGCGGCGTGAGGAGTGGTGCTATGGTGGCGTGGCGACACCTAGGTGCTGTAGCGCCGTGGGCGGCCGGCGTGCTGTGTCCGCTGCGTGAGGCGCGTGGCACGGGCCTGGGCCGCGCAAACTCAAGAGGCGTGGCGGGACGAGCCTCTCTCAGTATGTCTCACAATTTGGTGGGTGTCCTCCTCGGCTTCGGTGGTCGAAGTGGATATCCTTGGCCGCGGCCCTTGTGCCCTTCCCCAAAATCTCAGAAAGAAAGAGAAAGCGGATAGCAAACAAGAACACAACGCAGTCTCTCACATGACAAGCGATCCCACGTCAGCGATTGTGGGGACTACATGATTACATGAATGAAGGGTGCGGGGGGGGCGTCCGCAGAGCTAGGCGGCGCGGGCGCCCCCCACTGGGGCCGAGCGTAAGAAGCCGTTTGCCACTTGCTTGTTCTTGACCCAATTGGCGCGCGCTGGGGAGTTGAGCCAGTCTTTACGCTCATTGCGCGCCTGCTTGTTGATGTTGTCGGCGTCGCCCGCCACCGCCGCCATGGAGATCTGCTGCGTGTGGTGGACGACGAAGGAGGAGGTTGTTGCGTCTCCGCTTTCTCTTCCGCGCTTTGCCTGTTGTGTGAATAATGCGTGTGCCGAGAGAGTTCCGTTGTAAAATTCTCTTTCGCGGTGTACCTGTGTTAGTGCCAGTGCGCGCCAGTCCCGTGCCCAGTGTAAAGAAAGAAAGAAAGAAAACACACACGCCAAACGAGGGATGGGACGAGGACAGGGTCCCCACCTGCACGAGCATAAATAAATAAATAAATAAATACAACGGACATCCCAAGCTAGGGCTGGGTCGAGGACAGACACGTCCCCACCTTACCAGGATTTTGCAAAAGCGAGGGGGGAGGGCGCATCGCCGCGCGGAGAGGGCTGGGCACAGGGCACAGGGGATCTCTCTCGCATAGGATATGCACTCGGCGGCACGAGGGCAGGGCTGGGCGTCCTATTTGTGCTCCCCCCCGGACCCCTCGCTCTCGGGCACTAACCATCTGACCACTCATCGACGGGGCTTGGCGAGCGGCCGCGCTGCACGAGCAGTGTTGTCGACGGAGTTTTTGTAAATTTCTCTTTCGCTGGCCTCGCCCGGCTCACCACTCAGCCTCGAGCCCTCCCTCCCTCGCAAGCAACAGCCAGAAATGATCCAGGAGATGGACCCCCCGTCGCCGTTTCGGCTGGAGTCCTTCGGAAACATGAGCCGCCAAGTCGAGCATGCGATCCAAGAGCAGCAGCAGCGCATGCAGCACGCCCACCGCCGCGTCGACGACGCAGGCGGGCGCATCCGGCAGCTCGAGAACGGCGCGTGCACGCGTGGGCCGGCGCCGCGCATCTGACGCCACTGCACTGACCGCCAGAGGCCCCTCCGCCGCAGAAAGGAGGGAGATCGAGGCCCAGATCTCGCACTTCCACGCCGCTGACAAACGGTCGGAGAAGGAGCAGCAGCTGGTGCTCGAGGCCCTGAAAGAGCAGACCCAGGAGGCGGCTGCGAAAACCGCGGAGCTCGAGGCTGAGTGCAAGGGATTCGAGGAACGCGTGGAGCAGGACCGGCTGGCGTACGTGAAACAGCTCTACGGCAATGCTCTCTCGTTTGACAAGAAAAGGCGCGCCCTGTTTGATGAGACGGACTCGGAGCACACAGGCCTGCAGCTCGAATTGGTGAAGAAGCTCGAGAATGTCAATCGCCTGACCGGCGAGGTCCTCCGACTCGTCAACCGCGGCGAGACGCAGAACCTGAGCGCGCCGGATGCGCCGTACTGCAAGTGGACGGCGCTCGATGAGATTGCGCAAGAGTGGACGACGCTGCGTCAGATGGAGTGAAGACACCCTACCAGAGATCAGCGCTGGGGCCGAGGGCGCCCACCGGTCCAAAATTGGACACATGTATCGACTCGCGAGCGCGTACGGCGGAACGCCGCGGGGCGCGTCGCGCGAGCCGAGCGACGGGTCACGGGACCGGCACTGTGCCGGTGACTGAGAGGCGCGCAAGCAACGCCGAGCCGAGCCGTTGAACTGCCCTCGCCTGTGTTTTGGCCTTTTGGAGTTTGACGGCACACGGGTCTTGGCGTCACCACAACACCAGGACAGAGATCGAACAGAAAATCTGTCTTTCTGCTCGCGGCCGCGGGCGGTGCGTGCAGTGTGATGCGCGGGGGGCGCGCGGTTTTCTTTGCACAGTACGATTTACGAAGCCGTAAAAGCGACCTGAAATTGATTAAGTCTCGAACGATCTTCTACGTGTTATTATACGGTATGAAGGGCTACGTATCACTGACGTACCGCCAGCACCACGACGCACGAGTCAGAGGATCTCTCTCACTCTGGATTCCGACACAATGGAGGGCGGTCGAGTGCACGGAGCTAAGTGCCTCGCCGTCCTCGCAGGAGTCGCTTATAGTGTAAAACTCCCTCTGACACTAGGCACGGGACTGGCGCGCACTGCACTGGCACGAACACAGGTACACCACACGGGAGCCGCCTAAGCGACTCCTGCGAGCAGAGAGCGTACTCGTAAAAGTCTTTTATAGATAAATAATTAGAGCAGGCATCTCCAGGAGAGATGGGCGACGCACGAACACAGAGAGAGGCACAGCGCGCACCCCGCCCCGCTCGCAGCGTCGCAGGGCGTGCGTGCATCACACAGGGACTGTGTGAGTCCTCGGGTTGGGAATCTTGAGGTGTGCTAGTCGCTATAGTCGGACGGTCTTTTGTGCGAGGGAGTAAGAAAGAAAGAAGACAGACAGACCCAAACGTGGAGCCCACTTTTTTTCTTCTTGTGGGGCTGGGCCTTCTGGTGTTGCAGCCGGTGTTGCAGCCGCGCAATGTCCCGCTCGCCGCCGCGGAGACTCGAGTCGCTCACGGCACCGCTCATGCCCGACGGCGCTTCCCTGTCGCTGCCGCTGCACAGCAGCAACCAGCAGCACCCGCACCAGCAGCACGCCACCATCGAGGTGCACCGACCGGCCGAGGACACGGCGTCGATCCGGTCGGGCGTGTCTCGGTCGGTGCTCTCTCGCTACTCCAAGGCGAGCCTCACCACCTTCCGGAGAGGCGAGCTGCGCGACGCCCTCTCGCGCCGGGTGCACATGGTGTCGCTCGTCGTCAACGTGCTGCTGTTTGGCTCCAAGCTGTGGGTGTACCTCTCGTCGGGCGCGATGGTCGTCCTCGCGGCGCTGGTCGACTCGACTGTCGACCTGCTCGCGCAGGCCATCCTGCTCGTCACCAACCGTCTGGCGACCGACCAGCAAGGCGCCACCAAGGTCCTCTACCCGGCCGGCCGCTCGCGCGCAGAGCCGGTCGGCGTCATCGCGTGCGCGCTGCTGATGGCGATGGCGAGCGCGCAGGTGATCCGCGACGCGCTGGTGTCGCTGTACGGCTACTGGCAGCACGGCGACGTGCGCCCGGTCGACATGACCTACTACGACCTCGGGCTGCTCGCGAGCACGATCGCGCTCAAGTTTGTGCTCTACCTCTGGTGCCGCTCAAAGTTTGCAGAGACCAACAACGTGACGGTGGAGGCGGTGGCGCAGGACCACCTGAACGACGTCCTCTCCAACCTGGGCGCCCTCGCCGCCGCGGTGCTCACGCAGCTCTCCCCCTCCCTCTGGCTCGCCGACCCCGTCGGCGCCGTCGCCATCTCTGTGTACATTATCCACTCGTGGCTCTGCACCGGCATGGAGCAACTCGAGTTCCTCGTCGGCCGCTCCGCCGACCCGGAGTTCCTCGACCAGGTGCGCGAGATGGCCGAGACGCACGACCCCGCCGCCAGCCTCGACCTCGTGCGCGCGTACCACTTTGGGCCGCGCTTCCTCGTCGAGATTGAGATCGTGATGCTGCCCGAGACGCCGCTGCGCGTGTCGCACGACGTGGGAATCATGCTCCAGCACAAGATCGAGCGGCTGGAGCAGGTGGACCGCTGCTTTGTGCACGTCGACTACCAGGTGCGCGAGATCGACGACCACGACCCGAACACCCCCCTCAGCTACAAGACCGTCGAGGCCGCCACCCTCCCGCCGCGCCCCTTCCTCGAGACCGCCTCGCCGCTGACGGCGCCGCCGGAGCACCCTTCCGGCACCAGCCTCCGCGCGCCGCCGCCCGTCAGCTGACCGCGGGGTGTGCGCCGGGGCCGCCTCGCTCCGGGTGGCGAGCCAGCGGTCGGGAGCACGGCCGCGTGCCGCAGACGGCACGCAAACGGGCGACTGCCGACGTCCCTCCTCCGGAGTGCGAGGCGGGCGGATCTGCCCTCCTCATATTCGAATCGTGCCGTATCGTGGGTGCGGTACTTTTGGAGTTCACGTATTGACAACAAAACACTCCAGGCAAGGCCAAGCGCCGGTGCCGCGTGTGTGCGGTGAGAGGCTGAGAGCGAGGTGGCCAGAGTGACGAGAGCGCAGCACCCAGCCCGTCTACACATATCATTGCCGAATCATGCGTTGCCGTTGGTAAGCAGACTCAACGGCTGCGAAAGCCTGCGCCGCCTGCACCTGATCCGTCTTGTCAGGATGAAGGCGCAACACGAGCTGCTTGTATCTCTTGCGAACCTCATCAGGCGGCGCGTGCGGGGCAAGAAACAAGCACTTCCACGGGCACTCCGCCTGCGCGAGCACATGTCTCACGAGCTCGTCAGTGGAGAGGTCGTCGACGGATTTGTATGCGTCGTCAAAGCTGCCATACGCGCTTGGCGCACCGGTCGCCACTTGCCGCGCAGCCTGCCGCAGCCGCGCCTCGCGCAAGAGAGCTTGCTGTCGGAGGCCGGCCTCCTTGAGCTGCGCCTGCTGCTGCTCCTTCAGGCGGGACTGCCACAACTCTGCCTCCTCTCGGGCTGCCCTCTTGGCAGCCTCCCGCTCCTGCGCTGCGGCTTCGGCTGCTCTGGCAGCGGCCGCTTGCACGCTCGCTTGCGAGGGCGCTTGCGAGGCCTTCGCCCGCGCCTTCTGCTGCTGCCATGCTGCGAGTTCCCTCCACCTGACGGCGAGCGCTGCCTCTGCCTCAAGCTCCGCGTCGCGTTCGCGGGCGCGTTTCTGCGCCACCTCCTCTGCTTTGGCTGCCTCCTTCTGTGCACGTTCCTCCTCTCGCGCTTTGTTCCGTGCTGCCTCCTTGTGGGCGCGCTCCTCCTCTCGCGCTTTGTTCCGTGCTGCCTCCTTGTGGGCGCGCTCCTCCTCTCGCGCTTTGTTCCGTGCTGCCTCCTTGTGGGCGCGCTCCTCCTCTCGCGCTTTGTTCCGCGCCGCCTCCTTGTGGGCGCGCTCCTCCTCGCGCGCTGCCTCCCGTTGTGCACGCTGCTCCTTGCGTGCTTCTTCCCGCGCCACGTTCGGGCCAGATCTCAGCTGCTGTGGACGTCGATAATTCGTGGACGCTGGGTTGAACTCGTGTGGATAAAGGAGAGCGTTCGCATCGAGCACCGATCCGCAGGAGCTACATATCGCCATCCCTTCCTCCTCGACAAGGTCCGAGGAGCCGCAGTCTGGGCACGCCATCTTGGTGTCGCACACAAAAGAGCAAAGAGTGCACGCGTCGCCGGCACGAATTTTATGGCCCGCCACTCGAACCCGCAAGCGGGCGTACGAGCCGCGAGCGGCTCGCACTCGAGAGAGACTCGTGACACGCACTCGTGACACGCAGGCGTCCGACAGACGGCGCCGGGGCTAGGCGACCGAAGAGGAACTACGGCAAAAACCGCACACCACCCGCTGACGAGCGCTCGCGGAACTGGTCCGCGGCGCCCGCCAGGGGCGTGCGCGAGACAGGGCTCGGAGCCCTTTTCTGTGAGCAGGGATTCCCTCCCGGCGGGGGTTGTGGCGGAGAGCCGGCATGGGAATCGCCGGCCCCCACCCAGGGGGTGCCCCTGCCAGGCGCCGCAAGCGGTGCCCGACAGGGGCGGGTGCCCCCACCCCGAGGGGTGGGGGCGGGGTCGGGGTCCAAAGTGATCCGGCCCATGCATCGCCTCGGCAAGGTCCTCGGTGCGATACATTCTCCACGGTGTCGTCGAGCGAAAGCGCGGTGGCCGCGGAGGTGATGACGTCGACATCGGTGGAATCGGCTGGGTCGACGTCAACGTCGATAGCTCTTTCACGCCGGATCCCCTTGTTGTCTCCGATGTGTCGCGCCTGCGCGCTCGGCGTGTATGAAATCCATATCATCCCCTGCTCCACGATTGGGGCTTTTGGCGGCGAGGGCGGGGCGCTAGGCGGCGGTTCGTTTTCGGGGGAGTCGGGTGGGTCATCGGCGTAGCTAGAGGCCCCATCACCGATGTCGTCGAGTGGGATGGTTGTTGCTCCTCCGTTGATAGGCATGTCGTCGCCCACGGTGCTGCTCTCCCCGTCGTCTGCGTCTGTTGGGACAGACTCGTCCTGCCACTCCGGCGCGCCGCAATCCCTCGCGCCGCTCCTGCCGAGGTCGGCTTGTTTATCGACGTAGTCGTTCCACTTATGACCACTGTGCCCCTTGACGTGTCTCCATGTCACTTCGTGCCACGGTTGTAAAATTCTCTATTCTCGGTGTACCTGTGTTAGTGCCAGTGCGCGCCAGTCCCGTGCCCAGTGTTGTGCGACGGAGTTCGGTTGTAAAATTCTCTATTCTCCCTCGCTGTGCCTTTTGTGGTGCTAGTTCGTGCCAGTCTGCTGTGAGAGGGCCTTGTACAATGGGATGCGAGTTAATGCGCGGTTGGGGGGGGCTGAAAAGGGGAGCTCCCTCTCTCCCCACCCCGAGGACCTCTGCCCAAGCTGATGGTGCCCAGCCTAGGGGGTCTCAGGGGCTGTAGAGCCACACCTAGGAGAGGGGGTAGCTCACACCTTGTGGGCCGCACTGACCCTTCTCCCACGTGCCCTTGCCCGCCCCTCTGACCGCCTCCCGAGAGCCCCGACTTTGAGGGGCTGGTGAGAGCCCCCACCGTTGCGCCCTCACCTCACGCTGACATATCCTTTGGGAATGCCCATGGGCTCTAGGGACCTGGGGGCAGCTTTGCCCGCGGGTGCCATGCTGGGCTTTGGTAGCCATTCTCTCTGATTCTCCGGAGAGGCCGGAAAAGTGGCTAAGGCGGCCTCCGCTCAAGGATCGTTGGGATTTTCTGGTGACTCAGGAAGCTAAGGTCTGCGCCGAATAAAAATCGGTTCCGTGCTGCCCGCCCCCGGATACACCTGGCACAATTTATTAGAAGTTGAGCCGCGCACTTCCGGCCGAGAATAAAATCCCTCTGGTCTCTCAGCCCACTTGCCCATAGCCGCCGAGACGGCGCGCTCTGCTGACTCTCATCTAGCACCCTCTTGGGGCCTCTCCTGACCGCTGTGGGCCTCTCCAGACCTCCTCTTGCCTTTGGGAGTACCCCTCCCAGTCTACTTATCTCGCCGCCTCAGGCTCTAGAGGTGGTAGTACCGGCCTTCCTGGCAAGGCATGACATGCCCCTACTGGCATGTCAAGCAAGGGCTCGCGAGTCGAGGTTGTTCTCGCGCCACACCACCCTGCCACCGCTGCCACCGAAGGCGTCACGGTGCTCCGAGACGGCCACTTTGCCTCGTTTTTTCAAAGCTGCACCACGCCCCACGGCCTGATGCGCATAAGCTCTAGCTCATGGTGGCTAGGAATTGGGTCTGCCAGACCAGCCTGGTGCCAGAGATTAGGCCAAAATCGCGCGCTGCGGGCGAGCAGGGCGCACCAAAGGGGCCGGACACAATGGGATGCGAGTTAATGCGCGGTTGGGGGGGGCTGAAAAGGGGAGCTCCCTCTCTCCCCACCCCGAGGACCTCTGCCCAAGCTGATGGTGCCCAGCCTAGGGGGTCTCAGGGGCTGTAGAGCCACACCTAGGAGAGGGGGTAGCTCACACCTCGTGGGCCGCACTGACCCTTCTCCCACGTGCCCTTGCCCGCCCCTCTGACCGCCTCCCGAGAGCCCCGACTTTGAGGGGCTGGTGAGAGCCCCCACCGTTGCGCCCTCACCTCACGCTGACATATCCTTTGGGAATGCCCATGGGCTCTAGGGACCTGGGGGCAGCTTTGCCCGCGGGTGCCATGCTGGGCTTTGGTAGCCATTCTCTCTGATTCTCCGGAGAGGCCGGAAAAGTGGCTAAGGCGGCCTCCGCTCAAGGATCGTTGGGATTTTCTGGTGACTCAGGAAGCTAAGGTCTGCGCCGAATAAAAATCGGTTCCGTGCTGCCCGCCCCCGGATACACCTGGCACAATTTATTAGAAGTTGAGCCGCGCACTTCCGGCCGAGAATAAAATCCCTCTGGTCTCTCAGCCCACTTGCCCATAGCCGCCGAGACGGCGCGCTCTGCTGACTCTCATCTAGCACCCTCTTGGGGCCTCTCCTGACCGCTGTGGGCCTCTCCAGACCTCCTCTTGCCTTTGGGAGTACCCCTCCCAGTCTACTTCCTAGGACACAGGCACAGGTTTGCATAATGCGAGCTTTTTCTCAAGGGCTATAGTGCAGAGAAGAACTGCGCATTAACTCGCATCGCATTGCATTCGTAAAATTCTCCCTCGCCCCAACTGGCGTTGGCGAGAGACAGCGGAGCCACCCGACACACATGTATCAAAAGGCCCAGCGGGACGACGGCAGGCGCGCCCTCGAGCGGCAGGCCAGGAAGTGGGAGGCGGACAGCGAGGCTCTTTGGCAAGCGCTCTACGAGAGCCGTACGGAGAACGAGGAGCTTCGAACGGCGGTGGTCGCGCTGAGTGGTGAGGTCAAGCTGCTCGGCGAGCGCGTCGATGACAATGCGGCGGCGGCGTCGAGCCGGCAGAGCGCCCTGTCTGGCGAGGTTCAGGCCGTGGCGTGCGAGGTGGTCGCCCTGCGTTCGCGCGCGGCGGCGTGCGAGAGCGGTCTCGAGGCGGTGCGTGGTGAGCTGCAGCGAGATGGCACCGGGCGCGACCTCGCGATCGTGCGATCGGAGCAGAGCTGCCTCTCCAACGCGTCGGCGCGGCTGGAGAAGGGCGTCGCCGAGCACTCGAGGCTGCTCAGCGACGTGCGCGCAGAGCTCGCCGGTCTTGCGCAGAGGCATGCCGCGCTCAACGCCAGCGGCGCCTCGGAGCAGGCGGCGGCGCAGCAGGTGGCAAGCAGCCTGCGGTCGGCGGTGGACGAGCTCGCCCTCAAGCTCGACAGCCTCGCCGCGCGCGTCGCCGCCTTTGGCACCGGCGACGCCTTCCTGCGCGGCAACGAGAAGCTGAAGCGGGCGGCGAAGCGGCACGAGCTCATGCTGACGGCACTGAGCGAGGCGCACGAGGCGTCGCGAACGGAGCTGCGCTCGCTCATCCGGGAGCTGGCCGCGCAGCTGCTCCCCGTGCAGCAGGCGACGCAGGCCCACGGCGAGCAGCTCGACGACTGCTGCGCCGCAATCAACCTCTTTGCCGAAGCGATCCGGCCCTCGCACGGCGAGGCGGCGGCGGCGGCGGCGGCGGCGGCGGCGGCAGCTTCGGGGGGAGGGTACAGCGGGGGGGCGGCGAGAGGTGGTCGCAGCGACAGAGAGGCGCGCGGTGGATCCGCACGGCGTCGGTCCCGACCGTCGGCAAGCGGCGCCTACTCGCAGATGTTGCATGCATTTCGCAGCGAGGCCGCGGGCGGCGAGTAAATACAAAATACGACTTCGCACACACATGCACATGTACATGCACATGCAACAAAACGTCTCTGTCGTTCTCCCATCTCCGCCTCCCCCGTAAGCCGTATGTCTTCGTGAGAGAGTCACACGAGAGAGGGATCGACTTGACACTTGAAGAAGTCTCCCCGCCTGTGGCCTGTGCGCTGTGGAGTGTGGTCCGAGTCGGCGGACGGCGCGCGGGGTCCGCGGAGCGTGGTGCCAGCCTGGTGGGGCGCTCGGCTCCTGCTAGGCGCTGGCTGGTGCCTCTCTGGCCAGTATAATGAGCTGCGGGAGCTCCGCTGGTTTTTACTACACACAATGATACTAAATAAGAACACCAACATGCAGTCCACGCTCCCCCTCCCCACGTCATAGCCCGCCCGGGGGAGGGGTCGCGCCAGGGGACGGCGGTGGCTCAGGCCTCAGGCTCAGCCTTGAGCGGAGAGAAAACAAACGCGACATGGCGGGCCAAAGACCCTTCGAGCGCTCCGAGAGCTCTTCACCTGATTTTGAGGTGGTTGTCTCTCATCTTGTTTACGGCCTCGTCGGGAGGGAGCAGCTTGAGGAAGGTGGTGCCACTCTTCGGATCGCCACGCCAGACCGCGTCCAAATCCACGGGGGTTGCTACTTTAGGCTCGCCGATGGCAACAGCGAAGTTAGCGTCCGTGCCACTCGCGATATCGTTCGCGTAGATGCCGAGGTAGTGCATCTGCGGGAGCACCCAGGGGCGAGGGCTCTCCTCCTCAGTCCACTTCTTGTCGTAGGCCTTGTGGATTAGTGTCATGTTCCGCCCACCCCGGTAGAGTGAGGCGACCAGACCCTCGTCCCAGCCGTAGTCCGGGTGAAAGTCACGCAGCTTCATCGACACGTCGTGGAAGAATACCCGCATGAATCCGTTGTTGGGCCCGCCGCGCTCCGCAAAGTCCGGCGTGGTCTTTGAGCTTAGCGTCTCCGATCCCTTCTTCCAGTGCTTCCTCTTTAGAGTGGCGAAGTCGAAGACGTAGCCATGCTTAGCCATGTAGGTGTCGACATCCATGTCGAAGCTCAGTGCCTGAGCGTACTTTTCCATCCTGTCGACCGTCGTCGGGTGGTCCAGGCTTCGGTTCCACAGGATGTCTCTCATCTTGGGCTGTTGTGACATAAAGTCGTCGATGACGCCGCGCCTTTCAATCTCTTGGATAGTCTCGCAGCCGACGCTGGCTCGCGGCAGCTCGTCCGACTGCCAGACCAGCGCAGGCGAACCCGCTGAGGCGACAGGTTTCTGCGACGGATCCGGATACGTGGGCGAGGGTGAGGCCGAGGGAGACGGCGACGGCTGCACAGGCGAAGGTGACCCCGATGGAGACCCGCTGGGGCAGAGTCCGGACGCTGGGCAAAGAGCGCCGTTCGGGCAGAATTGAGGAGGGTTCAGGTTTGGCTTGCACCGGACGCCCGTAGCCGCAACAAGCACTGCTGGGGATGAAGAGCTGTCGCGGGTGATGCCCGCTGCTAGTAGTAGCAGCGCCACGGTCAAAAGCAGCGACAGACCGAGCACCCGCAGCCTCGACTCGGCTTTGGTGCTGGAAGCAATCTCCGCCTCTCCTTCTGGGGCGGGCAGCAACCTCCGGCCCAGGCTACTCATTGCGGTGACAGCGCCGTCCTCGTCGTGCGTCCTCGTGGCCGAGAGATTGTGCCAAAAAATACTATGAAGGGTCAGTGTGTGTACTTCTTGCTTGGGCGGCCCTCATGATGAAATTCTGCAAAAACCTGGCCGGCCCCTGCCCTGCCCCTACCTACCTACCTACCTACCTACCTACCCTACTTAGAGAGAGAGATTTTAGAAAACCAACAAAAGAAATCACGACTGTCACAGTGATTTGGGCTCGGCAGCTTGTCAGCCCTCAGCCGAAGCTGGGGCCGGTCCCGTAGCCGAGAGAGCCCGCGCCGATGAGTTCGACGCGGTCGGGGGGGCCTGGCGGAGAGGCCAGCGAGATGGCGATCGCTGTACTTCAAGGTGTCATCAAGTGACTGGCTGACTCGCCAGAGCGCAGAGGTCGATACTCTGGACGACCCATAGGATGCCACGAATGCCTGAAGGAGAGGGAGGCGAGGCCAGAGGCAGGCTCAGCTGCTCTCTCGGGGTGATATCACTTTCATGGTGGCTGAAGGACCCGATGCGCGATGGTCCTGTCACATTCGTGTTCCGAGTCGTAGGGGTAGAAGATTTCGAGGTAGAATCGAGTCAGCACTTCCTTGTAGTACAGCGGACCGCCAGGCTCGCCGGCAGCATCCGCAGGGAGGCAGCATATGAGGCACCAGTCTTAAGGGAGAGCTCAACAGCTGCGGCCGCGATGGTAGAGTCGGCCGCGGTTCGAGCGAGCAGCTTTTGGCTGCGGGATCGAATCGCGGAAGGCGCATGCCCTCGCGGAGCGACGCGGGTCGCGCGGCGCGCGCGTGTGCGAAATGCGACAACAGACGACAGATGACAGACGCCTGAGCGCTGTACGACTGAACGACCGTCGCCGCAATCGCCACCGCCGCCATTTTGACGAGCAGCGCGAGCGCGCTCGTCGGCGGCCAGCCGTCGCGGGCCGGGCCGAGCCCGGCCTCGACCGGCCGCGCCGCCGCAGCAGGCCGGGAGGCCCGAATGGCGGCCGACCAGCTGAAAAGGAACTTCTCCCTACTGTGTGTGTGTGTGTGTGACACTCACATTCTCCCTACTTATGCGGGTTATGGGAAACGAAAAAAGAAATCACTCGATGTGAAGGTGAGGAACTATACCAACTAAGTGATGGTTGGTGGTACTCTCCTGCACCAGATCACCCATGAGCCATGTTGACATCGTGATTTCCCCGGAAAATTTCTTTTTCTGCCGTGAAAATTCGAAGAGTGGGAAAAACCCGACGGGAGGGCCGAGACCTACCCTACCTACCCCGTCATGAGGGCCGCAGCAAGAAGAACACCTGCAAGAGCTACATAAAAAGAATTTTACAACAAAACTCCCTCGCACAACACTGGGCACGGGACTGGCGCATAAAAAGAAAAGTCTGTGCAGTGTGGCGGGAAGAGGCCCCCCCCTTCCGTGGTCCTAGCGGTTGCTGCTCCGCTGCTGCCCCGCGGGCACGTCGTCGAGGCACATATCTCTGGTGAGACCCTACCATGGAGGAGGAGCTCGAGTGGCGCACGGACCATGCGCTCGTTGGCGCTCGCGTAGCTCGCTCTCACGAAGGCCAAGACGGCGAGCTCGCCAGCAGCATCGCGGTGGTCGTCGGCTGGTTATCCGCCAAAGAGTCAGACTTTGTCGACGGCGACGGCAAGGCCGCCCCGCTGTTCCGCGTGCGCTACGAGGCAGGCGACCTCGCGGGCGACGAGGAGGACTTGGAGGAGCACGAGGTGTTGGAGTCTGAATCGGAGGAGGACGACGATGACGAGGAGGGCGAGGAGGGCGGCGACGACGACGCCGAACGGCAGCGCCTTCTCGATGCGTACATCCAGAACGTGGCGGAGGAGGACGAGATCCTCGAGGGACTCGAGGACGAGCGCGTGGAGGCCCTGCGGCGCGAGGTGAAAGCGGAGCTCTGCGGGCGCGAGGCCGACGCTCACTATTCCGCCGACGCCGACATCGAGGAGGAGATGCGTGCGTGGCACGCCGCGCAGCACGCTGCGCTCGACGCGCGTGCGCGGCGCCGCGCGAAGCTCGGCGAGCGGCTCGTTCGCGCGGGTGTCGACGTGCACGCGGTGCACAAGGTGCTCGACCGCCGCGTGCGAGCGGCCGCGACGACTAGCGCGTGGAAGGCCGCTCCTCGGTTCCGCGACGACTCCGACGACGAGTCTGACGATGGGGAAGTCGACGGCGGCGACGGCGGCGACGAGTGCCCGCGCGCTGAGGATGACGCGGAGCTCAAAGCTCTCAAGGCGCGCCGCGCGACAGCGGATGAGAAGGTCGCGGCGCGGAAGGCGAAGCGCTCCGCGGAGAAGGCGCTCGAGGAGTCCAACCCGACGTCGATCGTGCGCGGCCAGCGCACTTGCGCAAACGCGGGCGCCAACGGTTTCGCGCCCGCGCACGGCGGGCGCGCATACGCGGCGACGACGCCTGCGGAGGCCGCCGCGCTCGCCGAGCAGCTCGGGGTAGACGGCGCACACGAGATCGACGAGATCGCCGACGTGGCCGCGGAGATGGACGCGGGCGACGCGAACGCGGCAGCGCTTGCAGCCGCACTTGCGGCGGAGGAGGCTCGCGGTCTCACCGACGCGCAAGCCGCGCGCGTGCGCGCGGTCCTCGCAGAGGACGACGACGCGCCGTGCCGCGCCGCACGCAAGCGCGCGCGCCGCCGCGAGGTCGCCGGGGATGGTGCGGCTGCGCCGCGGGACAGTTGCGACCGCACGCACGACGACGACGACGATGACGACGACGACGACGACGATGAGCGTGTGCGTCCAACACCGCGCGTGCGGGCGCGGCCGTCGGCGGAGGCCGTCGCGGCCGCGCGCGCAGCCGCAGCCGCGCCGCTTGCGAGCGCGGGCGCTGTCGGCGCCGACGCGGCCTCCACGGCGGGCGGCACGGCGGGCGGCACTGTGTCCAACGTGATCGACGTGCAGTCGGAGAAGCCCCGAGCGTCGCCGGGCGAGGGCGCATCTGCAAAGAAGAAGGAGGGCGGAGCCAAGCCGGCAGGCGCTTCGGGCATCACCTCATACTTCAAGCGTGCCCCCCCGAGCGGGGCCAAGGCGCCGACGCCGAGGACGACTGTCAAGGGCGGCGCAGCCGACGACGCGGACGACGCGGGCGATGGCAACGCGGGGGACGCGGACGCGCGCGGCGCCGCGCGGCGCAAGATACGGCGCGTGCTGACGGACGCCGAACTCGGTGCGTCGGCGCTCTCCGCACAGCAGCTCGAGAAGCAGCGCCGCCGGCGCCTTGAGGCCGACGCCGAGGCCGCCTCGAAGGCCCGGGCCGAGGGCGACGGCGACGGCGGCGAGACGCTGCTCAACCCGCACGGCGCGGCCGCGGGCGACGCACCGTTGCGCATCGCAGCGCCGCTCGCTACCGCCCTCAAGCCGCATCAGCTCGAGGGGTGTCGTTTCCTCTTTGACAACATCGTCACGAGCCTCGGCGCGCTCGCGGCAGGCGACGGCGGGCTGGGCGCGGTGCTCGCGCATTCGATGGGGCTCGGCAAGTCGCTGCAGGTCGTCGCGCTGCTCCACACGCTCCTGCACGCGCCCGGTGGCGGAAGCTCCGCAGGCGGCGGTGGAGGCGCGGCCGGGCAGGTGCGCACGGCCGCGTCGGCGGGCGGTGCGTCAGCGCGCGCGGATGGGCGTTGGCGCGCGTTGCTCGTCGTGCCGGTGACGGTGCTCCCGAATTGGGAGACGGAGCTACGCAAATGGACGCCCGCGTGGGGCGATCGGCTGCGCGTCGCTTCGCTCGACGGGAAGCACGCGGCCTCGGCGAAGGACCGCGCGCAGCTCGTGCGTGCGTGGGCGCGCGGCGCGCACGACGTGCTGCTCGTGGGGTACGAGCAGCTTCGCGCGGCGGTCAAGTGGGCGGGCGGTGGCGGCGACGTCGCGGCCGCGGCCGCGGCTGCGGCCGGCGCGGCCGGCGGCCAGGCGGCGGGCTGCTGTGCGAAGGCGCAGCTATTGCGCGACCTGCTCAACCCCGGGCCCGACCTTGTCGTGTGCGACGAGGCGCACGTGCTCAAGAACGCGAACGCGGGCGCGACGAAGGTGCTCAAAGCGATGGCGACGCGGCGGCGGATCGCGCTTACCGGCACGCCGATGCAGAACTCGCTCCTCGAGTACTACGCGATGGTCGACTTCGTGCGCC
>NW_005201613.1:0-3281 GCF_000372725.1 Emiliania huxleyi CCMP1516 | reverse complement strand
CCCAAGCGCGAGGCTGTGATCCACGTGCGCCTCGGCGACCTGCAGCGCAGGATGTACCGGAGGCTGCTGCAGTGGCTCCAGAGCGCACGCGACGCCGACGCGAGCGGCGGCGCGGGCGGGCTCTTCAAGGTCTTTCAGATCGGCAGGCGCGTCTGGGCGCACCCGAGCGTGCTGCCCATCGCCGTCGCAGAGGCCGAGGCGGAGGCTGCGCGCAAGGCTGACGGCGCGCCTCGCAAGCGCGGCCGCCCGCCCAAGTCCAAGCCGATGAGCCGCGCATCGGCGCCTGCGGCACGCGCGCCCGCGGCGGCCTCCACCGCGGCGCCGCCGCCCGAGGTGATCTGCTTGAGCGACGAGGATGGAGACGCGGCGCTGGACGGCGCGGGCGAGGGCAGCGTGGAGAGCCCCGAGGAGGCCGGCGCCGCGGCCAACGTCGAGACGGGTGGCGTCGACGGCTCGGGCACGGCGACGCGACTCGCGACGGACGAGGTCGTCGATGAGTCGGCGCTCGTGCGCGACGGACAGGCCGACGACGCGGTCGCCCCGCTGCTGCGGATGGTCGAGGCCGAGCACGACGATGCGTCTGCGCTCGCGCTCTCGGGCAAGATGGTGCTAGCGCTCGGCATCGTCGAGCGCGCGGCCGCGCGCGGCGAACGTTCGCTCGTCTTCTCATCCTCGCTCGGCACGCTCGATTTCGTGGAGGGCTCGCTCCGCTCACGGCTCGGCTGGCGGCGCGACCGCGAGTACTTCGTCATCAAAGGCTCCTGCAACTTGCGCGCGCGTGCGCAGGCGATCGCGGCCTTCAACGGCGACCGGCAGGCGAGGGCAAAGTGCTTCCTGCTCTCCACCGGTGCGGGCGCTCTCGGCGTGAATTTGGTCGGCGCGAACCACGTCGTGCTGATGGACGTGTCGTTCAACCCGGCGGTGGACGCGCAGGTCTGCAGCCCTGAGGTTGCGGCAGCTCTCTTGCACCCCTTGAGCTTCGCCTTCTGCGCCGCCCACGCAGGCTGTGTGCCGCGCGTTCCGGTACGGGCAGACGCGTGCTGTGCACGTGTATCGACTCATCGCCGCGCAGACGATGGAGGCGAAGATCTACAAGCGGCAGGTGAGCAAGCTCGGGCTCGGGCGGACGGTCGTCGACGACGCCGCGACGGGGCGGCACTTCGATACCGCAGAGTTGGCCGACCTCCTCGACTTTGGCGACGACGGCGGCGGCGAGAGTGGCGCCGAGGATGATGGCGAGGGCGGCGCTGTCGGCGCTGGCGGCGGCGGCGGCGGCGGCGAGGAGCTCGACCCGAAGTCCATCCTCGCCGAGCTACTCGGCATGGGCACGGGCACGCCGCTCGACGCGACGCAGCCCGCCTTCTGGGTGCGAGAGCGCCACCTGCACGAGCCGCTCATGGAGGAGTGCGCGGAGGAGAAGCTCTCCCCTGCGGAGGCCGCGCTTGCGGAGTGGGAGGAGCAGACCGGCGCAGCCGCGGTGCGCCGCGTCGGCAAGTGGCAGCAGTACCGCACGAGCGCGGGTGGCGACGCGTGGGTCGACGTCGAGACACATACGCGCCACGACGCGATGCCCGAGGAGGTCGTGCGCGAGCTGCAGCAGCAGATGCAGCAGGCACAGCAGCAGGCACAGCAGCAGGCACAGCAGCAGGCACAGCAGCAGATGCAGCAGGCACAGCAGCAGGCACAGCAGCAGGCACAGCAGCAGGCACAGCAGCAGATGCAGCAGCAGATGCGTCAGCAGATGCAGCAGGCACCAGAGAAGATGCAGCAGCCGCCGATCAGAATCATGGTTCCTTCCAACTTCGTACAGGGGCAGAGCCTTAAGATCAGCACAACATCGGGGCTAATGACAATCCCTGTGCCCAGTGGCACTGTCCTCACCCCCGGCCTCTCGCTCAACGTCCAGCTTCCCCCGGGCGTCCACTTCCTGCCGCCGGCGCCGCCATGAACACCACAGGCACAGCACTACGGAGGGCGAGCAAGTTTTGCTTGTTTGTGGCAGACAGGCGAAGATGCAGTCATCCAGCAGAGCCTGGGTGGTGTGCGTACGGTTTTAGCTGTCTCTCCGCGCACCTGCGCATATCTGAATCTGTGACCCAGGGCAGGCACCCAGCACCCTCGTGTGTGCGAATTAGTTGACGCGAGGAGATCGAACAGGAAGTACAAGAGGGGTCTCCCGCATACTCTTGTATTTTTCAGATTTCAGTTTTTTCACCTACAGTGTACTGAGTACTGTGCGTTATGTATGTCTCAAAGCACAAAGGCAAGCGCATCTTACGTAGCATGTGTCTCTCAAGAGATACATCCGCGATCCAGCTCATCAGGATTTCCCCGCTTGCATCATATCATAGTTTTCGCTGGCCACGACCGTCGGGTAGGACGGGTCGGCCCGGAGTATCAGAGTAGCCGTCGTGGTCGCGGCGAGCAGCGCCGGCCACTCCGGCGCCGCGTCGGCAACATGGGAGCATGTCCACCGCCACTTCGCGGTCGCAGCGCTGTTGTCGCCCAAAACGCCGCGATGTACCTCTTTTCGGGCAAACCATCGAGCTGCATGTCGATTTCGACTTGACGGCAGCATGGAGGCATCACGTCTCCATGCGCCCGTCAAGTCGGAGCCAGTCTGCGGCGATCACAGCGCTCACCGCAGGGATCGGCGAGCTTTCAGAGTCAAGCGATTGCGCGAAATCCCACAGTGGTGGATTTTGGTACGCACCGCACCCCCTACTTGAGCACTTGAGCACTGGATAGGGTCGATTCCGCATGGTACGGGACCCCTCGATCGTCTCGCCCTCCCTCCCTGGTGTGTTCATTGGGGGGGGGGGGGCATAGCAAACACGGTACAGGATCGAGGTGCACGCTGCAGAGGCAGTGTCATCCCCCCTCTCTCTCCCCGACGGCGATGGCGGTGTGACCGATCGAGCTACAAGAGGAACTTATTCAGCGGGATCCGAGTAGACCAGTGCACTAAAGCCGTACCTCACTGGGCCTGAGATCACCAGAACGCTTCTCGTCACGTCCCCCTACTTACAATATACAAAGGCAAGCGCATCCCTTAGCATGTCTCTCAAAAGAGATACATCTCCGCGATCCAGCTCATCAGGATTTCCCCGCTTGCATCATATCATAGTTTTCGCTGGCCACGACCTCGACGTAAGATTCTAAGAAATGAGATACAGTATTGGACTTTAGCGACGACTTCACACACAACTCTTTGGGGTAGGGACTAGGGTTGTCAAACGCGTTAACGTAACTTTGGGCCTAACAGTTGCACTATCGTGTTG
>NW_005201614.1:0-1028 GCF_000372725.1 Emiliania huxleyi CCMP1516 | reverse complement strand
GCGCCTGGCGACAGCCGCTCGGGTGCGAGCGAAACGAGCAGGAGATGCAGCCGCCGCGAACACGCGCGATCGGCAGGCGCGCGACCAGCGCCGCCGGCAGCGTGAGCAGCACGACCGGCGCGCAGCGCCGGCGGTCGCCAAGACCGTGCGCCCACAACGCGGCCAGTGCGGCTGCCCGGCGCACGCGGTGTGCGGCATGTGCGTCGACCAGGGCAAGCTCGCCGCGGCCGAGCAGGCGGCCATCGACCTGGAGACGCGCTTCCACGCCTCGACGAACGTCGTCATGGACCTGGAGCGGCCCGAGGACGAGACGGCGGCGCTGCTGCAGCGCTGCGTGCACGTCTCCGACGAGACGAAGCGGCGGCTGCTGGGCGAGTGGAGCGACGAGCGCATGGCGCACGCGCTGCCGCTGCACGCATGCGCCTCGTGCGGCGTGCGGGACCCGTCGCTGACGTACACGCGGGTTGACGTGTCGGCGCTGCCGCGTACTGTGTCTGTGCGCGTAGCCGGCGGCGAAGACGAGACGCGGCACGTGTTTGAGCTCTCGCCCGAGCAGTGCGCTAAGTATCGAGGTCTTCAAAACAAAAAGGTTAGAAAAGGAGTTGCGGTGTTGATCGCCGCGGGAGCCCTCTTATTAGCGCGAGCAAGGATGCAAATCCCTGGTGTGGCCGGTTTTTTTCATCAGATTGACGTGCTATCTGGGGCGATCCAGATCCATCCAGCTATCTCGTTCTATCTCGTGCGATCTCGCGGCGATCTCGCATACGACGCATCTCGCATAAGACTATTCCGCCGTATATCATGCACTCTCTTCAACCGCGGCCCGAGACAATCCCGTCGCAATCACTGTACTCCGAGTAGTCTTTGTATCGCGTTCAGACGCGTTCCACTTTAGCCGATCAACCGGCGCGCGCTCCTCGGCGCGGACGACTCGGACGGAGGCGCCCCCCGCCGCACCAGGGGGGGGGGGGGCTATCTGGCGCTATCTGGCTATCTCAATCTATCTCATTCTATCTCGTTCTATTTCA
>NW_005201615.1:0-1028 GCF_000372725.1 Emiliania huxleyi CCMP1516 | reverse complement strand
GGGGGAGCAGCTGGCGTGGGCCAGCTTGCTCAGGAGGCCCCCAAAACGCATCTCGGGCTGAGTAATGAATGACTCACCCAGGGCGGATTCGTTAATTAGGAGGGGAACCACGTCCGCATCTCGGGCCAAGACGTCGAGCGCGGCACCTTCTCGCACCGGCACTGCGTCATCCACGACCAAAAGGAGTGGGGCACCAAGTACTGCGCGCTCAACAACATCGACCCCGGCCAGGCACTCCCCTACCCCACCGTCCCCGAACCCGCTCCCGAACACACTCCCCCACGGTCCCCGAACCCACTACCCCGCACCCCACGGTCCCCGAACCCACTCCCCCCACCCCACGGTCGCCGAACCCACCCTCCCCTACCCCCACGGTCCCCGAACCCACTCCCCTCCCCGGGCCAGGTGCGCCTTCCCCGGCGCGTGCAGCCCCTCGCCGTCGGTGAGCCGGCAGACACCGGCGCTGTGAGCAGGCGCGACGCGGCCCGCGCGGCGGTGTGGCTGCGAGCGGCGTCTCTTCACACCTGCAGGGCTGTGTGGACAGGCGGCCTTCATGGCGTGCAACTCCTCCCTCTCCGAGTTCGGCGTGCTCGGCTTCGAGCTGGGGTACGCGCTCGAGAACCCGGCGTCCCTGATCATGTGTGTGGGGCGCAGCCTGGCGACTCCGCAACCACCCGCGACCAGCGCCTCTTCACACCTCCCGCCGTGAATAGGTGGGAGGCGCAGTTTGGCGACTTCGCAAACACGGCGCAATCTCCCCACATCTCCCCACATCTCCCCATATCTCCCCGCACCTCGCCGTCGTGTTTGCACGGTCGACCCGCTCCTCGTCGACTGCGAACTCACTCCTGGCTCACTCCGATTCAAAGGCGCAGTGCATGATCGACCAGTTCATCTCGAGCGGAGAGCAAAAGTGGCTGCGCCAGGTCGGCGTCTCTCCCCACATCTCCCCACATCTCCCCACCTCTCCACACATCTCCCCACACCTCCCCACACCTCCCCACACCTCCCCACACCTCCCCACACCT
>NW_005201616.1:0-1028 GCF_000372725.1 Emiliania huxleyi CCMP1516 | reverse complement strand
AGTGCGTGGCCCTGCGATGATTTTCTTGCTGGCCATGGTCGATGGCGGGCTTGGCGCTCCCGCGGATGCCGATTCGGAGAGTACGCAGCTCAAGGCGAAGAACGCGCAGCTCGAGGCAAAGAATGCGCAGCTCGAGGCGCAGCTCGCTGTGAAGGAGGCGCAGCTTGCTGCGAAGGAGAAGGAGCTTGCAGTGCCGGCGCGCCACCAGATGTTTGCCACTGCAGATCCTGTTTGGGAGAATTGCGGCGACCCTTCGCGTGCATTGCTCCGCACGTTTTGCCTTTTTGCTTGTCAAAACTACTGACTGGTTCTGTGGCAACTCCACTTGCAGGAGCCCAGCGAAAAATCGAAGCAGACCACGGGCGGCAGGAGCTGGTAGCAAGATACAAACAAACTGCCCGAGGAAAGGCATATCCGAACCTCGAGTGCACGCAGGTTGGAAATGAGGTGTGTATGGTGCTTGGCAATGAGTTCGTCGACGAAATGGGAGGCGTGTGCCGAATACAAAGTGGAGTCCCGCCCGCCCGCCCGCCACGCAATAAGTGCAGAGTCCTCTTCAGCCTGCCGAGAGCCTCCTGGCCCGCGCGCGCGCTCCGCCTGCCGCGCGGAGCGACTCGGTGGACGTCCGAGCCCGCCGCCCCTCGCCACTGCACCCTGCTGGCCCATGCAGCGCGACACCGCCGCGCTGCGCCTGCTTCCTTGCGCGCCGCTGGACGTCGGCCGAAAAGACCGCTTCCCTCTGGGGACCCGACTCCGCGAAGATCGCGCGCGCGTCGTGAATGCGGCGCGCGCGCGATCTCCGTTCCCGGGCACGCCGGTCGCAGTGACATGGGCTCCCAGGCTCAAAAGCGCTCCCGTCAACAGCGAGCGAGCGCCGCCGCTGCTCCTCCTCCCGCCGCCGCTCCGCTCACCGAGACAAACTCGGTGCCGCCGTTCTCGCCGCCGCCGCCGCCGCCGCCGCCGCCTCGCCCCTCGCCTCCGTCACCGCCGCCCTCCATCTCGCGGCGGCGTCCCTCTGACATGGCGCG
>NW_005201617.1:0-1029 GCF_000372725.1 Emiliania huxleyi CCMP1516 | reverse complement strand
TGGGTCACTAGGAGGGCAAGACGAGCCGAGTCGTGTGCGCCACGGTCGCTCCGCCAGGGCTCGGCCGCGGACCTCCAGACCCCACCCCGGGACGCGCCGGCTGCGGGTGAGGCCGCACCCCCGGGGCAGTGAGGGGCAGGGGCGGGGCGGAGCTCCTCAGAGTGAGGCGCCCCGGATGCCCCCCCCCCCCCCCCCCCCCCACCACCACCACCACACCACCAGCCACCACCACGTATTGTTCTGAACCCGTAGTGTGAGCGGTGGTGCCGCACGGCCGCTCTTCACCTTTGCGGTGTGCGGGTGGTGCCGCGGCGTGGCGCTGGTGGGGGAGGGGGGGGTACGGGGCCGTGCGCCAGCGTGGCCCGCCCGTGGTTGGTGCCCCTAGGTCGGGCAGCGAGCTACCCCCCCGGGACGGCGCATCGCGAGTGAGGCCCCTGGCGCCTGGGTGGGGCAGGTGAGGGAGGGGGCGGGGGCGGGCGGGCCCCGGTGAGCCCCGGGTGAGGCCCGCCCCCCTCCCGTCCCGGGGCTACTGTGATAGGCACATAAGAAAAGACGGTAACGAACCCAGGTGGGGAAACTCCGCGCACCTAGGTAGGGGAAACAGAAGAGTGGTCCTTGCGCGAGGAGAGCTTGATACACTCGAGGGGCCATACGCCGCGAGGAGGGCGGAGTTGCGCCGAGAGGCGAGAAAAGCCGCGAGAGCAAGGGATCGGCAGGCAGGCGGCGGCGTCGTCGCAGAACGAGGCAGAGGAGAGCGACGCGACCACGCGACAGAGGAATTTGAACGACAAGAGGGAGAACGACGAGAGTGGGACGACCGCGAGGTGGCATGAAGTCAGCGAGAATCGGCGAGGCACTGCGAAGGGAGATAGGAAGAGCGGACGCCCAAGGTGGGCGACGGCTACACCACACTCCCTTACTCTAATTTTGTGCGCGCCGTCCTCCCATGGCGGTGTATATTCTATATCGATTTATGCCACCGTTGCATATCCCATTCACTTTACCACCGTGAATCCCGGGATATGCAAC
>NW_005201618.1:7346-9846 GCF_000372725.1 Emiliania huxleyi CCMP1516 | reverse complement strand
CGCGCAGCGCAGGTTCGAGGGTCGCGGTGGGTGGGTGCACTGGAAGACGTAGCGGTCGAGAAAGCGCTCAGCGACCGCTACGTCTCGAGGATGGAGCCGTCGCGCGGACCCGACCGGCCGACCGGCAGTAGCAGCAGGCGCCGGAGGGCGCGGGAGGCAGCGGCGACACCTCGGGCCAGAAGCGCGAGCCCTAGGCTGGTGAGGGGGCCCGCTCATGCGTAAACGGCTCTGGGACTTAGCTAAATCGCGCATCGAAATCGCGACGATTTTGCCAGGGCACCGTCACAAGGTGTTCATGGAGGCAACCGATGCGAGTCGACTGGTGTGTGTCGTCGTGGTTTCGTATCAAGAACTAGCTGCGGGGCTCGCTAAACGCTCGCCGAGCTCCATGCTGTGCAACACCACCTCCTCACTAATCGTCAGGGGCGCGGAGAGCGCAGTGCACTGCGGTGAGGCTGCGCAGCGGGGGCTCACCCCCTGCACCGCGCTCAGCGGCGCAGGGGAGGGCGGTCGGTGGCGGCGGCGGCGAGGCGCGAGGCGGTGGCGGCGGTGGTGCGGGCGGCGGGATGACAGGGGAGGCGGCGGGATTGACAGGGGAGGCGGCGGCCACGAGCGGAGCGGCGCGAGAAGGGGGGGGGCGGCGGCGAGGCGCCGGTGAGCGAGGCGCCCGCGCCATCAGAGGGACGCGCCGCTGCGAGATGGAGGGCGGCGGTGACGGAGGCGAGGCGCGAGGCCGCGGCGGCGGCGGCGGCGGCGGCGGCGGCGAACGGCGGCACCGAGTCTCGGTGAGCGGCGGCGGGAGGAGGAGCAGCGGCGGCGCTCGCTCGCTGTTGGCGGGAGCGCTTTTGAGCCTGGGAGCCCATGCCACTGCGACCGGCGTGCCCGGGAACGGAGATCGCGCGCGCGCCGCCACTCACGACGCGCGCGCGATCTTCGCGGAGTCGGGTCCCCAGAGGGAAGCGGTCTTCTCGGCCGACGTCCAGCGGCGCGCAAGGAAGCAGGCGCAGCGGAGGCGGCCTAGCACCGGCTCGGCGCCGGGCGGTTGCGCTGCCCGCGAGCCGCGTCCTGAGCCTCGGCAGCGCGCTGCGCGGCGCGGCGCTCGCGCCGCTGCGGTGCCGAGAGCGGCATGATGGTTCGCCAGCCGAAGCTCGAGACTCCTCGGTCCGCGAGTGTCCTCCGGTCACGGGGAAAAATTCAGCCTTCGTCACGGGCCCCAACCTTCGACATGCGCGCGCAGCGCGTCCGGCGCGCAGCGCCGGGTGTCGAGGGTTCGGCGAGCGCGCGCAGCGCGCTCGGGCGCCATCCCGAGGGTTCCGAGGGTTCCGAGGGTACCACCGGCACCGCGCGCAGCGCGGGGCACCGCGGACCGCGCGCAGCGCGGTCTCGAATAGACGTAACACACACTAGACACGCTCTCTCTCCTTTCTCTCTCCTCTCCTCTCTCGCCAGCCCTCCCAGCCCTCAGGGCTTGCGCTGGCGCGGCCAGGCAGGGGCCGCAGCGCAGACCGTGCAGGCACCTGCGCGGAGGGAAGACAAGGAATGAGGAGAGGAAAACGCCAGGCGGAAGGGAGGAGGCCGGGAATGAGCCAGGCTGCATGGGCGGCGCGCACCCTGTCGGCAGTGAGAGCGCTAACTCCCCCGCCGAAAGAAGGCGAACATGCCGCCGGAGCAGGGGGCGCTGGAGCAGCTTGCGCCGGAGCTGCCGCTCGAGCTGCCGCTCGAGCTGCCTGGGCCGCTGTCGGCGGGCCGGGCGCGCTTGGGCGCCGGTGGGCGCACATCGTCCACAGCCTCGAGAGGGCCGCTTCGCCCGACTCTCCAAGCCTGCAGCGCCTCCCGCCCTTGCACACCCACCAATGCATGGAGACACGACACCTGAGAGTCCATCAAGCCCGAGCAGAACACGAGCGTGAGCTGCACCAAACTGACAGCGGGTTCAAAGAGCCCAGTCCTGTGGCTGCCGAGGTTCTCGATGGCAGTGCTGAGGGCGGTGGAGGTGAGAGGTCCCTTGGCAGCCTGGAGCGAGAGCGGGACCTTCTGCGTCCTCGGCCCCTTCTCCTTGCGAGCCTCCCAGTTGTCGCTGTAGAGCTTGGCAAATCGCGCCTTGATGAGCGCGTCCAGCCTCGCAGCGATGATCCTGACAAAAAAGCGACTAGTAAAATTGGCGGAGGAGGGGGGAGGCCTGCTGGTGTGAAGTAGGGGACACCTCGCGCCCCCCAAGTCGGTAGCCGAGGGCGAGAGAGCCGCGAGCTCCTCCCTGGTTGCCATGCTGCTGAACCACTCGAAGATCGTGTTGACGCGGTTCTTCTGCTTTGCGGTAAGGCCGGTCGGAACGCCGCCCTTTTGCATGCACTCGACGAAGATCTCCTTGGCCGTCTTCGCCATCAACCCAGTTGTCGCCGGCCAGCCCGCCGCTGGTACGCCTGACAGCAACCCTCCCCCACCCCGCTCCTCCTCCCCATCCTCCTCCTCCCCTTCCTCCTCCTCCCCCTCGTCATCCACG
>NW_005201618.1:3137-7213 GCF_000372725.1 Emiliania huxleyi CCMP1516 | reverse complement strand
GAGGAGGCTGGTGTGGACCTCCTCGAGGATGCGCCGCTTGTCGGCCCTGCCGCCGAGACAGGGCTAGGCCGGCGCTGGGGGGGCAGTTGGAAATCGGAGGCGGGCGTGAGCGAGTCGAGCCTGGTCTCCAAGCGGCTGAGGAGAGCCACCAGCCCGCGCACGTCAGCGCGCGACTTTGCGGCGAGGTCCTCGTAGGAGGACTGCTGCCTCTGCACGAGAGTGAGAAGTGGGCCCATGTCGCCGCCCCCCGCCGTGGTGCTGTGTGTCAGGTGCAGGTTGTCGACGCGGAAGCGGGTGAGGAGGAGACGGCTCCAATCTCTGAGGAAGCGGTGCGCGTCCGAGAGCGACATCTCGCACTTGCAACGCCCGGCGCAGACGCAGCGCAGCCTGCGGAGCGTCTGGCACACAACCTCTCGCTGGCGGATTGTCACATCCCTCATCTCTCCAGCCTGGCACCGCTCATCGTAGTACATTATCTGCACGGCGAACATCACCTCGATGGCAGGCCGGAGGCGCTGTCCGCGCTGGAAGAAGAGGGGCGCGGCAGTGTTGATCTGGAAGAGCACGTCGATACAGTAATCTCATTGAGCTCCTCCATCGCGACCTCGCTCACGAGCACCTGCAAGGCGGGGCACCCAGGGGGGTCAGCTGTGAAGGCGAGACGCATGCTGAGGGTAGTGTCTGGGAAGTGTCTTGGAGGAGTCTCGGTCGGCGGGAGGTACGCGCACCATGGAGAACGGCGGGCCCACTTATTCGGGCAAACGACTGGGCGACGTGGCATAGTGGGAAATGATATACCGTCGCCAACTGCAACAGGACTCACAGGAGCCCCACGCGCCACGGCATTTACACAGTTAAACCGTTGTCCATATCGGGTCGTGTCACAAAAAGTTTACCCACACCTCTCTACCTGCTCGGCGAGGCACGGCGTCGCTCCTCCACCCACCCGCCCCTCTCACGTCAGCTCGAAGCCCGCCCCCGCCTCGATGGCGTAGGTGAACTTGTCGCGCAGCGCCTCGAGCGAGCCGTACGGCGGCAGCTTCAGCAGGTTCATGCACGTGGCCGAGGTGGGCAGCCGCGACGTGTCCGCCGCCTGCAGTGGCAGTACTTGGTAGTATTGTCAAGGTCGGGGCGTGGAGGCGGTGTCGTGCCGAGTGTTCAGAGCGCCGCGTGCACACACGGGCTACGAATACAGTGCACCCGGCTGCAGCACGGCCGAGTACCGCGGAGGACGCGTCGAGGGCTAGTTTCGTTCGTGCGTATCCCCCCCTCTAGGCTCCGCCGCCAGGTGGATGCAGAAGGGCGGCTGCAGCCAGCCGAAGCCCATCAGCGGCGGCCGCGAGCACGACGTCGCGAACTTGAGCGCAGCGGCGCGGCGCGGCGGCGGGTACTCGGCCAGCACCTGCCAGAACCAGCGCACGGGCGGCGAGTCGGCGTGGTAGCCGCCTAGAGAGAGAAGAGAAACGCAATCGGCGGCAGACAGCAGAAGGGCCGCGGCTCTCGAGCCGGGTGGGGGGTAGCGACCTAGCGCCAAAGAACAAGTGCATCGGGACAAAGAAAGAGGCGCAGCGCGCCGCGGGGCGGCGGGGTAGAGGGCGCCCGAGTAGGGAGTGTCTCGGAAGTGTCTCGGAAGTGTCTCGGAAGTGTCTCGGAAGTGTCTAGAAAGTGACCCGAGTAGGTGGCGTGCTGCCGCCAGTCGGCGACGTTGAGCGGCGCGTCGGAGCCGCCCAGAACAAGCTGCAGCTCGGCGACCGAGAACATGCGGATCCACTCGCGCGGCACCACCTGGGGAGATGTGGGGGAGATGTGGGCGAGATGTGGGGGAGATGTGGGGGACATGTACATCTACATGTGGGGCAGATGTGGGCGAGTGTGTGGGGGAGATGTGGGGGAGATGTGGGGGAGATGTGGGGGACATGTACATGTACATGTGGGGGAGATGTGGGCGAGGTGTGGAGGAGATGTGGGGGAGATGTGGGGAGATATGGCGGAGGTCTGGGGCGAGATGCGCGCGGCGCCTGGGCGAAGCCGCGCAGGAAGGCGTCGGCGGCCGCGCGAAGCTGCGTGTTGAGCCTACGACACGGCGCGGCGGCGCCTCAAAGAAGAAGTTTGCGCGCCTGGTATTTCTTCCCCGCGCTGCGTGCTGCGCCGGTAGTGCGAGAGGTGGAGGATGTACTGGCTCCGGTTGGACGCGCTGACCCGCAGCGAGGCTCCTCCGGGCACGAGAGAGTGCGTCCGCCGCAGCTCGGGCGGCACCTAAACAAGAAGGGCACTTCTTGCTAAAAGGAAGTACCCCGCCGCGTGCGTCCGCCCGGCGGCTCGGGCGGCGCCTAAAACAGAAACGCCGGGTGCGAAGACGGGGTACCTCACAGCGTGCGACCGCCGCAGCTCGGGCGGCACCTCGGCGGTGTACTGGTCGACGGCGAAAGAGAGGCACAAGTCCTCGACGTCGCCGTCGTAGTCGCGGAGCAGCCGCAGCGAGCGCGCGAGCTGGGTATGGGGGAGATTGGGGAGATCTGGGGGAGATCCGGGGGAGATGTGGCGGGGAAGTGGCGCGCTCCAACACGAGACAGCAGAGGAGATCTGGGGAGAGGTGGGGAGAGGTGGGGAGAGATGGGGAGAGATGGGGGAGAGAGGGCGCCTGCGCGTCGAAGGCGGGCATGTCGTGGACCGTGTTCGTGCGGCCGAGGAGGAGGGAGAGGAAGAAGGGCGCCAGCGGCAACTCGACGAGGATGCCTAAAAGAAACACGCGCTGGCAAGACGAACCAGATGCGCCCGAGCTGCATCGCGGCGAGGATGCCCTCCCACAGCGCCTTTGCGAGCACCGCGCCGAGAAACTCGTACCACGAGCGTGCCTGCTCACAGCGGGCCCGCTGTGAAGAGACGCCGTTCACACGGGCGCGCCGAGGGGCTCGTACCACGGGCGTGCCGAGGCGCCAACCGCTGCGTGCGACATGCGGGCGGCGGGGTCGGGGTAGAGGCCGCCCTCGGTGCCGGTGGCGAACAGGCCTGAACAAGAAGCACGGCGATCAAAGACAGACGGCGCGCGCGCGCCGCCTCCCTCGGTGCCGGTGGCGAGGGCGCCAAAGGACGGGTCGAAGCCCTTCTATTCACAGCTCTTCTATTCACAGCTCTTCTATTCACAGCTCTTCTATTCACAGCTCTTCTATTCACAGCTCGCCAAAGGACGGGTCGAAGCCCTCGCGGAGAACGTCGACGAGGAACTCCTACTCGGTGCGGACTCCGCCACTCGAGGGGGGGGCGGACGCAGCTGCAGACGACCTCGAGCAGGAGGGCCTTTGCGATGCCCTCGCCGACGCCCGCCTCCTCGCCCCCCTCCGCCGAGAAGAAGCGCACCTAAGAAGAGAGGAGCACAGGGCGCCGAGTAACAAGACCACTCAGCCCCCCCCTTCCCCCCGAGAACGAGCGTAAGAAAGAAGAAATACGCCTTGCAGGGGCGCTTCAAAGGGTAAACACACCGCCCCCCCCCCCCCCTCCGCCGAGAAGAGCGCGCACCCGCAGGGGCAGCCTCCACCCGCGCCCCAGCCCGCGCAGCTCCGAGTACGCGTCAGTCAGCAGCGAGCCCCGCCGCACCTGGGTTCGGGTACCGTGGGGTAGGGGAGGGGGTGGGTTCGGGAACCGTGGGGGTAGGGGAGGACGAGCCCCGCCGCACCTCGATCGGGTTGTGCCAACCGGCGAGCGCCGCCGCGGCGAGCTGCTCCGCCGCCAAACCTGACAAAGAAATGAGGCGGCGTAAAAAAGAAAGACCGAACCGAGGCGAGGCTCCGCCACGCCTAAACAAAGAACTCGAGCGGCGTGAAAAGGAAAGACGCCACCGCGGCGAGAGCTGCCCCGCAGCCCCACGCCTAAACAACGAAACACAGGGGTCAGAAGAAATGGCGGACCGCGGCGAGAGCTGCTCCGCGACCGCGACCGCACCTTCGCGCTGCGTCACCAGCCACCGGCGCAGCAGCTGGAGCCTCGTCCCTAGAAAAGGAAAGGCGCAATGCTCAAAGAGAAGCGCAGCCAGACCGGCGCAACAGCTGCGGCCGCGTGCCGAATGGGACGACATACGC
>NW_005201618.1:0-1624 GCF_000372725.1 Emiliania huxleyi CCMP1516 | reverse complement strand
CCCCCGCGGCAGCCCTCCCCCCCCTCCAGCTCCGGCTCCGGCTCCGCGGCGCGTCGAGCGCGGCCGCCGACGCGGGCAGCAGGTCGTGCAGGACGCGGGCGTAGCTGCACACGCCCTCCCCCCCCCCCTACGCAATGGAGCACGCCGAGGTCGGGGCGGGAAGACGGTACTTGCGCGGTGTACTCCGACCACTGGCGGGCGTGCGACGCGACTATGCGTACAGCGGCTACGGCGGGACTACGGTCTTGGCTACGGTCTTCTGAGCGCTGGTCGGAATACGAGAACACATGCGGTGCTGGCACACCTGTGAATAGAAGAGCTGTGAATAGAAGAGCTGTGAATAGAAGAGCTGTGAATAGAAGAGCTGTGAATAGAAGAGCTGTGAATACGAGAGCACATGCGGCGGAGGACAGCGGACGACAGCTGGGCACATGCTGGGACTACGTGTCGTCTGCGCGCTGGTTGGCACACGCGAGTGCGACTCCCGCTTCTAGGCCCCTCCTCCTCCCCCTCCCCGCCCGCGCCCTGCCCGCTCGCGGCGACGGCGCGCTGGAGCACGCCCGACGCCTCCGCCAGCGCGACAAGGTTGGCGCAAACGCACGCGGCCAGCGGCGGCGAGAGCGACAGCGGCGCCGAGGCGGCGGCGGCGGCGGAGGGAGCGGCGGCGGAGGGAACGGCGGCGGAGGGAGGGGCGACGGAGGGAGCGGCGAGCCGGCGGCGGCGGCGGCGCGTCGGCGACGTGCAGAGGTTAGCGGCGGCGGCGCGCGCCTCCCATGGTGTCGCCGTGGCGAGGGCGTGCGCGGCGCTCCCGGCCGCAAACCGCTTTGTGGCGTCGGAGTGCGAGGCGGCGCCTAAGGAACCAAACAGTGAGGCGCATGACGTGAGGGGTTTGCTGTGTGGCGTCCGGAGTGCGAGGCGGCGCCGCCGTCGGCGGGCAAGTCGGCTGGCAGCGGCGCGGTCAGCGCGGCGGCGAGCGGCACAAAGCTCGCGCCTGGAGCAGGCAGTGGTGGTGGGGTGGGGTGACGACAGGCGAGGTCGTGCGCCTTCGGGCCCGAAGCTGTGCCTTTGAGTGAAGAAAGGCTCTACTCTCAGCGCGATACGGCGGCGACTAGGGTGCAGGATGGCTCGCCAAAGGCGGCGGCGACGCACGCGGCGGGCAGGCGGGCGAGGAGGGCGGGACAGCCGAGCAGTTCGCGGGCAAAGCTGGCGGCGGAGGCGGACGCGGCCGCGGCGGGTGCGGCGGAGGCGAGTGCGGCGGCGAGGCAGCGCGAGCTGAGCAGAAGCAGCGCCTTGACGGTTCACAAGGCAAGGGTCAGCTCAGAGGAGTCAAGGAATGAATCATGAACTGCTGTGCGTCAGCGGCGCCTCTTGTGAGAGAGTGTGTGTGTGTCTGTGTGTCGCTCCAGCGTGCCGTCGTCTTCTGTCTCGCGTCCTCCCATACTGCGCCGGTGCCCAGTCCGAGCCGCTGGCTGTTCTTCGCCTTTTCTATCTACTCATTAGCGCCTCGACGACAGCAGTCGGCGGCGGCGGCGGCGGCGGCGGCGCTGGACTAGCGGAGGACCGGCCCTCGAGCGAGAAGGGGAGTGCCACGTGCAGACACGCCGCCACGCCGCCGTGGATGCCA
>NW_005201619.1:0-1029 GCF_000372725.1 Emiliania huxleyi CCMP1516 | reverse complement strand
TTTAAATCTCTCTTGGTGTTGTTAAAAATCTCAACAACAACGACAAAAATCTCTCTCAAAAGACCTAAACGTGACTTCGGCGCTCTCTGAGTCGTCCCGAGCCGTCCCAACGCGCTACACGGGGCCGCACATAGGCGTCAGACATGACGCCCGCATCTTCCAAGAAGACCGCTTCCTGCAGGCGCGGATTTTGCCATATGGGAGTATGGTCTTGGGGACAAGGCTTACGTCGGGCAGCGGCAGATCATCACAGAATGGAAGGGCCGGAACCTGTCCCTGGCGGCGGGGGCGGGCAGGCGCCGCAGGCCGTCGAGGTGGAGTGGGTGTTCGCCTCCCACGACTACGAGAGCAGGCGCACATCGCTTCCAGGGAGGGGGGCGCGCTGCTACTCACGCCCCACCCCCCCCCTAGCATGTGGTGAAGCCTCTGGGGGGGTCGGGACCCCCCCCCTAGCATGTGGTGGGCACCCCCCAGCAGTTTGTGGGCTAGGAATAGCCGCCAGAGAGCCGATTTTGCCCCCAAAGTTGTGAAATCGTGGCTGAAACTCCAATATCTTGAATAATCTGACCAGTCTCAAGGCTCATGTAGCTCCAAAGGATGATTTTCCTCTCAAAAATACTGCGAAATGAGGCGTAAAATCAAGGGCCCGGAGGGTCTGACCACGAGTCTCTGGGGGGTCCTCGGCCATGACCCCCCCCCCCAGCATGTGGTGAAGGTGCTGGGGGGGTCGGGACCCCCCCCCTAGCATGTGGTGAAGCCTCTGGGGGGGTCGGACCCCCCCCCTAGCATGTGGTGTGAGTAGAAGCGCGCCCCCCTCCCTGGAAGCGATGGTTCGGAACCCGCGCAACAACTGCTTTTTATGGTACCTCGCGTTCTTTAGCAAGCGGGTTCCCAGGCGGTTCTTTTTTTTCACCCCCCGACTGTGCCTCTTTGGTACTGAGAGAGATTTTAGAAAACCAACAAGAAATCTTCTCTCGTGGTAATTATTTTCCCCGGTGTACCTGTGTTAGTGCCAGTGCGCGCCCTCCC
>NW_005201620.1:0-1029 GCF_000372725.1 Emiliania huxleyi CCMP1516 | reverse complement strand
TCGGCGGCGGCGGGCTTGGCGGCGGCGGTGACGGTGGCGGAGGCGAGGGCGGCGGTGACGGTGGCGGCGGGCTGGGTGGTGGCGGCGACGGGGGCGGCGGCGAGGGCGGAGGCGGGCTCGGCGGCGGCGGTGACGGCGGCGGCGGCGAGGGCGGCGGCGGCGACGGCGGCGGCGGCGACGGTGGCGGTGGGCTCGGTGGGGGCGGTGACGGAGGCGGCGGGCTCGGCGGTGGCGGTGACGGCGGTGGCGGAGAGGGGGGCGGCGGTGAGTGCGGCGGTGGCGAGGGCGGCGGTGGTGACGGCGGCGGCGGAGATGGAGGCCGCGGCGACGGCGGCGGTGGTGACGGTGGCGGCGGGCTCGGTGGGGGCGGTGACGGAGGCGGCGGGCTCGGCGGTGGCGGTGACGGCGAGGCGGAGGGCGGCGGGGACGGCGGCGGCGGCGAGGGCGGCGGTGGCGAGAGCAAAACGTATTGTGACTCCGCGGTCCGCCAGACATCCGTGCCTGGCAGTGCGAGCTCAAAAGTGAAACCGCTCTTGACCTTGATGAAGGGGCCTCCTGCAACGTCCTTCAGCGGTGGGGACAGATTCCAGCCGTCGTGGCTCTCCCCACCAAGGCCTTGCCTGCTCGAGATCGCGACGCCAGAGCCGCTGCTGTACATGTTCACGATCGTGGCGTAGTCGGTCACAGCACCAGTCGAGCTGGTGAAACTGCCACCGAGCTCCAGGCAAGCGTCTGCGGAGCGCACCTTGTGGATATCGTCGATGCACTCTCCGGCGACAAAAGCGAGCAAGAAGGGCTGGTCGATGAAGAGGCAGTCGTTGGTGAGGAGTTGCGTTCCCCCGATCGGGCACCTGCTTGTCCAAAGGTGTACCCACGGCGTGGGGGGTGGAGATGACGGCTGCGCCTTCGCTCCTGGAAGGAGATCGGTCAGGAGCAAGGCGGGTCCGAAGAACCAGAAAATTTTGGCAAGGTCGAGGTGAGAAGCGCCCGGCACCACGGGGTCGGGCACGGGGTCGGGCGCAGGGTTGA
>NW_005201621.1:0-1030 GCF_000372725.1 Emiliania huxleyi CCMP1516 | reverse complement strand
TCGGCGCGCACGCTCGCGCTGCCGCCTCCCGCCCGCTCCGCCTCCTCGAGCGCCTCCTGCGCGGCACGTGTGTCGCCCCGCGCGCGGAGCAGCTGCGCGCGCCGGAAGTGCGCCTTGGCGTGGTTCGGCTCGGCCTTGAGCACCTCGCCAATCAGCTCCTCGCACCGGTCCAGCGGATCGCGCGGCTCCTCTTCGCCCTCCACCTGCACCGGCGCGACGTCCAGCCCCGCCTCGCGCATTTGCAGCACGCACGCGACGTAGTTGAGCTTGACGGGCGTCTGCACGGCGTACGCGGCTGCCTTGTGCTTCTCCATCAGGTCGTACATCTGCATCGGGTCGAAGGCGCAGTGGTAGAGCGCGCGCTCGTACCGGCGCAGCGCGATCTGCCACTCGCCAGCCTTGAAGTGCTCGTTGCCGCGGTCCTTGTGCTCCGCCGCGGTCGCGAGCCGCTCCTCAAAGACGTAGCCGCGCTCGTCCGTCTCCCACGCCTCGGCGTCGGCTGTGGATGCCATCGTGTGGGGCAAAAGGCGCGCTACCGTGACTTGACGAGTGACTGGGACCGCGGAAGGCCTGAAAAGGCCGGCCAGGGCTGTTGAAAGAAATAGTACGGCCCTGCGTGGGGGCGGTACGTATTCTCGTATCACTAGCTCCGAGTAGAGGGGGCGTTTCCACGACGGACGAGGCGGACTGCACGACCGCCACGGCCCACTCCAAGATCGAGGCCGAAGTGACGGACACAAAGGTGTGCGACTCTCCGCTCTCTCCCACACCGTCTGGCCTCTCTCACGGGGGCATGCTCCGCCGCCCTCCCCGCCTCTCCATCTCCGCCCGGGCGTCCTCGCCGCCCCCCACTCTCCCCCACCACTCTCTCCCCCTCCCCGCCCCCGCACCCGACCCCGCACTCCCTCAGCCGCCCTCCCCCAGCCGCCCTCCCCACCTCCTTCCCCGACCCCTCCTCCGCCGCCGCCACCTCCCTCACCCCTGTCCCCCTCACACCATTCATTGCAGGAGGCCCTCCACCGCCCCCCCC
>NW_005201622.1:0-1030 GCF_000372725.1 Emiliania huxleyi CCMP1516 | reverse complement strand
GGGTCTGGGGAGGTACAATAGTGTCGCGCGCCGGAGACGACTCGACGCCGCTGAGATCGGAGATCAAGCTCTGACAGGTCGCACGTCGCTCCTTTGACGCCGACGTGACTCAACCGTGCAGATCACATCAGGACACGGTCTCGACGCGCTCGGTACGACGCCTGCGACCCGTCTTGGGTCAGGTGGCACGACGCTCATCGCGCCTGCCAGCGCTGCCGTGCAGGTTGCCACGACGAGGTCGAGCACGCTTCTATACGCTCGCCCAGCCTTCCTTTCCATCCCATTAGGCAGCCTGGGAACGGTGGCGGTCAGAGGCAAAGCCTACGAGGGGTGGTGGAACCACATGTCACGGCCACCGCCGGCTCGACGCGACGATAGCCTCCGGAGGCTGACTTTGAGGCACCATCATCGGACGATGTCGACGAGTTGGGTCGCTCTCGCGGTAGCCAGGTAGCCCCCCATACTAGTAGCACCGGCCATGGCCGCAGGAAGCTCGGGGGAGGGCGCTGGGAGCAACACGGAGCTCCGTTGGACGCGTTTTCAAGATTAGCGTGTCAGAGTGAATTGGAACTAGCCTATCTACGTGTAAAGGGTGATCTGAAATATGTGCCCTTTGAGCGCGTATTGGGCTATGGCTCTACATATATGCCCCATGTTAAGGTCCCTCGGGCCAGTTTCGGGGGGCAAACCCTACCCAGCCCCTAGGACCCCGGGTAAGGCCCAGGTATGGCCTAGGGCATCACAAGGGACCAAGAGGAGTCCAGTCTGAGCCATAGAGCCCACATGTCTTTGCCCCCGAAGGTCGCGTTCAAATGCCCGGAACGGACGTTACAGTGGTGTCCGGCCGGCGCGATCACCGAGCTGTGACGCTCAGGGAAGCCTGATGAGGTACTGGTTTCTTTGCCCAGGCCTGGGCCTACGGCCCGTGCTGGATCAGCTGAGCAAGGTTTGGGGAGAATCCTATAGTAGGATCTTCAGATATTTTGACGGACGACCGAAAACACCCCGTTTTGCCCATTTCGTCCCCTCT
>NW_005201623.1:7991-10578 GCF_000372725.1 Emiliania huxleyi CCMP1516 | reverse complement strand
GCACTATGACGAAGGTAGACGTGCGGCTGCAGCGCGCCCGCCGCAGCGTGATCGTGCGACCCTCGGTCGTTCTTCACAGGCAATCGCAGAGCAGGTTGTGAATGAGCTTGCCTGTGGCGGGTGCCGGCACGGAGCTAAGTGCCTCGCCGCCCTCGCAGGAGGCACGGCCACCCTCACCACCCTCCAGGTCTCCAGGTATAGCTGTCCGTCGTAGCTCTTGCGTCCTGTCGCCGGCATGCCGCCGAACGTGCCGACGATCGTCGTCGCCGGCACCTCCAGCGGTGTCGGCAAGACCACGGTCGCCGTCGGGCTGATGCATGCACTGCACGCACAGGGATGCCGGGTGCAGCCCTTCAAAGTCGGTCCAGATTTTCTGGACGGGATGCAGCACGCGGCTGCATGCGGCCGTCCGTCCATCAACCTCGACGGGTGTGTCTGCAGCACCTCCCAGATCGTGACCGCAGCAGACACACCATTTTCCCGCCGTTCGCAGGTGGATGCTGGGTCGCAACGGCTGCCTCGCCGCCTTCCACGCCGCCGTCGCCGCCAGCGACGCCGACATCGCCATCGTCGAGGGCTGCATGGGTTTGCACGACGGCCGCGAGGGCGCCACCGACGACGGCTCGACGGCGCAGGTGGCCAAGTGGCTGCGCGCGCCCGTGCTGCTGGTCGTGGACGCGTGGAACCTGGCACGCTCCGCCGCGGCGATGGTGCACGGCTACCAGAGCTTCGATCCCGAGGTGATGCTGGCCGCAACCGTCTTCAACCGCGTCGCCGGCGCCGCACACGGCACCTGGATCGCGCAGGCAATGGGCAGCCACCCGGGCACGGCTGCAGTGAGAGTGCTCGGCTGCCTGCCACCAGACAAGCGACTCCAGCTTCCCGAGCGGCTTTTGGGGCTGCTGCCACCCGCCGCCGCCGTCGCCGCCGCGGCGGCCGCCTCCGCCACCGGCAACTCCGCCACCGGCAAAGCAGCCGGCGACGGCGACGGCGCAGCTGGCGACGGCGACGGCGCAGCTGGCGACGGTGACGGCGCAGCTGGCGACGGCGACGGCGCAGCCGACGCCGCGGGCGCGACCGGCGGCGCGCGACTGGCGGCGTTGCTCCGACTCTTCTCGGAACATGTCGACTTGGAGCAGCTCAGGTGGGTGGCCGCCACTGCCGAGCCGCCGCCGGCACCGCCGCCGGCAGCGATGCCGCTGCCGGCGGCGCCGGCGTCGGCACCGCTGCCGCCGGTGCGCGTGGCGGTCGCGCGCGACGCGGCCTTCTGCTTCTACTACCACGAGAGCCTGCGGCTGCTCGAGCGGGCCGGCGCGACGCTGCAGTGGTAGAAGAGACCCTCGTGGCAGGAGGCGCAGAGGGTGCAGTGGGAGTAGGCGCGACGCTGCAGTGGTTCTCGCCCCTCGCCGACGCTTCGCTGCCCGACGGCTGTGATGCGCTGTACCTCGGCGGAGGCTACCCCGAGCTGCACGCGCCCGCCCTCGCCGCCAACGGGCGGATGCGTTCGGCGGTGCGCGCCTTCTGCGAGGGCGGCGGCCTGGTGTGGGCCGAGTGCGGCGGCCTCATGTACCTCGCGCGGCGGCTGCTGCGCCGCCCTGCCGATGTCGCCGCTGCTGGCGAGGTTGTGCGCCTCGCTTGTGGCGGAGGCGGCGCTGGCGGGGGCGCAGGCGGCGCAGGCGGCGCAGGCGGCGCAGGCGAGTCTGGCGAGGGCGGGGCGGAGTGGCGGGGCGGAGGGCGGGGCGGAGGGCGGGGCGGAGGGCGGGGGGCTGGAGCACGCGATGTGCGGCGTGCTTCCGTTCGACGTGAGCATGACGGCGCGCCTTACTATGGGCTACTGCCACGCGGCGCTGCTGCCCGCCGCCGCGTCGCTGCTGCGCCTGCCCGAGGGGAGCCGCTTCCGCGCCCAGCAGTACCACTTCAGCGAGGCGACCGCCGACGGCCTGCCCGCGGTGATCGTCGACGCCAGGACCGGCGGCGGCGCGGGGCTGCGGGGCGTCGAACACCCCGCCTTCAGCGTGCAGATGGAGGTGCGTCCGCTACCGAGATACCGCGGTTTAGGGTGTAACAGAGCCTCGGGCGGGGGGGGGGGGGGGGGGGAAGGAAGTCCCCTGAAAACTTGGGCCCCCACCAAACCCGCCCGAGGGACACCACACCACACCACATTGTTCCCCGGAAACCACCCCCGCAAACCGGGCGGGGGGCGCCCTAAGCCCCCTCCGCAGGGGCAACGGCACCGGGTCCAGCCTCCCCTTGCCCCCCCATCCCCCATCCCAAAATGGGGTTGTGTTGTAAGCGCCCGGGGCGCTGGCTGCCCCCCAAGGCGCCATGGCGGGGGGGGGGGGCCTCCACGGGGGGGGGGGGGGCACCCTCGCCACCTAATGCCACTTTCACTTGGGGAGGGAAGGGGGCCTTGCCCCCGCCATTGTTGGGGCCGCCCGGGGGGGCCAGGGGGTCGGGGCGCTCCTGCCGTCGGCCACCAAAATGGTGGCGGCGGTTCTTGGCAAAGCGGGCGCCGCGGCCCCAATTCTCCGGGTGAGCGAGCATTTCCACTGGCCCGCGGCGGTGGTGGCGGGCAAACCCCTGGTGA
>NW_005201623.1:0-7891 GCF_000372725.1 Emiliania huxleyi CCMP1516 | reverse complement strand
ATGGCCAAGGCCGCCGCTTCGCGGAGAGCGCGCTGCTGTGAACGGCGTCTCTTCACGCCTGCAGCTGTGCATAGGCGCTCCACCGCCTGGCGGTGCGCAGCCAGCCGCCTCGCGACACGTACATCGACCCGGACACCGGCTACAGCGTCTTCACGCAGGCGTACCTCAAGCGGCGCCCCTGCTGCGGGAACGGCTGCAGACACTGCCCGTGGGGGCACGTGAACGTGCCTGGCCGGAGGCGGTCCGAGGCGGAGCCGGAGGAAGAGGACGGACTGGACTGGTGAGAAGAGTGGCGCGCGCACGTGCAAGGTACTCTATCATTGAACTCTCTCGCCGGCGTCCTTAGTTTCCGAGAACGGCCGTCCCATCTCCCAATAAACCCAAAACAGTGCGGTGGAATTTACGGATTACGCGCTACACACTTGGGTCGCCGAGCAGTGTCACTCACACAAGCCGCAGCACAAGTGACTGAGGGCCAGTGAGGGCGAGCCCATCGCTGAGACAGCTGTGGCAGCCGCACAGTAGGCTGTGTCAACTGTGCAGAGCGTGTGAGCAGCAGAGGAGCTGCTCTCCAGGCTTCTGTCGCAAAGAGCTGCATGCCACCGAAGGCGCTGTCGAGGTTCGCCGAGCGCGGCGCAGGTTGGAGGAAGCCGCCACCGACGAGCGCGTTGGGCTTTTCACTCCTGACAAAGACGGGCACACAGCGGACGGTGCGGGGCGTGTGCCCGTTTCATAGCGGCGAGGCGCGGGACCGTCTGTGGCGAAGTGGGTCGCGTCCTCCACCGCGGGACGCGGCCACGAAAGGTGTGTAGACCCCAGTTCCAGCGGACGCAGCGAGCGTCGGGACTCCGTCCTAGCAGACGAAGTCTTCCTCGTGGTCTCCAAGGCCCGAATCGCGAGCTCGATCGATACGCGACACGGCTCGCCATTTAAGGTGCTCACGGAAGTTTCGGAAGTCCACCCAGATGCGGTCACCTTTTCCCGGAGTGGCCGATCTCCGTCAATTCAGCATTCACACCCTTTAGAGAGCCTGTGTCTGGAACCCTCCCCGGGGGGCGCGCGCCGCGCGCCGCACGCGCTGGACAGACAGGTAAGGTAAGGTAAGGTAGATTTCTCCACACACACAAAGGGTGGGGCAAGGGGGGGCGACCCTCGCATCTCCACGCCCGGACACGGGCAGGAGCCCCACGGCATTCAAAGTGCAAGCACTGGCCCGGTGCACGTGGGTGAGCAGCCTGCCCCTCCCACCCGACAAACCAACTCCCGCACACACACAATCGCACTCTGGCCATCGAATGACTCCGAATGACTCACTGTGTGTGCTAAGACAGAATCTCCGCAGACATCCAAAACGGGCCGTGCCGCGTTGTTGGTGCCTTCTCAAGTACTAGCATCCGGGCGCCGCACTCGAGTGGGCGGGTCACATCTCTGGGGGGAGGTGGGGGCCCCCGGAGGCACCGTGCGCCGCGCCGCAGTGCGGAAACGGGGCTCCGGCTCTACTAGTCTCTACTAGCACCGACTTCCCGATTAAGCTAGGTTAATCAGAGGGCAGATTTGGAGAGATCTCGAGGAGTACACACAGATAGACCCTCCAATCATGAGAAACCTCCAACCTGATCGGTCGTACTGACCGCCGACAGATCACTCCAGACAGCAGACAGGCCGACGTCTGCACGCGGCCGGCCGGGCGAGAGGCTTGACATGATCCGACCCTGCGACCCTGACGCTGCTGCTCTAGCTATCAGATAACTGCTGACTGCTGCCACAATGTGTGACCGGTGCTGGCCCACTTGGCGGCCTTCCCGGTCAGTGGTGAGGCGCAGTTCAGAGCTGTCGATGGCGCGATGCCGCACTGGTCCCACATTGGTGACACGAGACCACCACGTTTGCCGGTCCAAGGGAGAGGCACTGGCGCTGTCCTGAGAAAGTGCATGGTCCCTCTTGACTGCCCATGCGCGCGAGGCTGTGTAGGCATAGCCTCGAGAGTGCCAGCAGCCAGTCGCCGAGGCAGTTTGTGACGCGCATTGCGTCAGAAGCGTGCACGCGCTGGAAGGACACCTTCCTACTGGCCGTACGATCAGGTCGTCACTGAATGCTTGATACTAAGGCCGCGAGCTATGCAGGTGGTCAATTGTGCAGCAGGGCACGGTCAGCAGCGCCGACAGGCTGTCGCAAGGCGTGATAGCATGGCCGCAAGTACGGCGAATTCCTTGAAAACAAGTAAAAAATCGCGCAAAAAAGAAAAAAAATCCCGAAAAAATCGGCGCCTGCGGCGGGCCGTGGGACCCCATCTCCCCCCCGCATGGATACCCTCTAGGGCCCCCGCCTCCCCCCAGAGGGTCACATCTATGTGGGCCCAGTGTGCGCACTAGTCGCATATGCTAGTGCTATCCTGCCCTATGGGAGGCAGAGGGATGGGGGGAGGGGGGGGCAGAGGTAAGGTGGGGTGAGACTGGGGAGGGCCTCAAAGGTCCTCCATGGGGGTGGGGTCCGGCCCGAACAGGTCGAAGCCGGTCCCGCCATCGCCGCCGGCGCCGTCGCCCTCGTCCGCCTCGGAGGCGGAGGTCGTCGAGCGGGGCGTCTCGCCCGTCGCGAACCTGCCGCCGAACACGGCGTCGGCCGGCGCCGAGGCGCCGGCAGCCGTGATCAGGTCGGCGACCTTTCGGTCCCTGCAGGCCGCATCAATTTTGCCGCCCCGGGACGGCTCGTAGAGCTCGTTGGCGAGCCAGTCCCGGGCGACCTTGGTCGCCACGGAGCCCAGAGGGACCGTGGCGTACACCAGGTCGCCGAACCCGCTGCCCCCCTCGGGAGGCAGCGAGTAGGCGACCTGAATATTGGACCCCGCTGGGTTGCGCGCCGCCTGCGTCGCAGCCTCCAAGCCGTCCATGACGAACTCGACGTTCTCGCGCAGCTGCGCGTGCGGGTAGTCCGCACGCTCAGCCTCGCTCGCAGCCGCCGCCGCAGCCTTCTCCGCCTTGTTCGCCTTCTGCCGGGCCTTTTTGGCCCTGCGAGCCGCGGCCCGAGCATCCTTCTGCTCCTCCGTCAGCTCCTCCTTCCGCGGCGCGGTGCGCTCGACGAACGAGCGCTCCGCCGCCTGCACCGGCTCGCGGTCGCCCGCGGCCTTCTCGTGCTTCAGGTCGAAGGTCGCCGTCCCGTAGCCAGGGACCTCATACCTGAGCTGCGACACACCTGCAAGCCTTGCGGCAATGAGGCAGTCTTGCATGTGCGCGCGATCGCTGCTATTCCAGGGCCGTCCGCGGCGCATCCCCGGCGGCCCGACGGTGGCCGGCGCTTGCGCGCCAGCCCCGTCCGCCGCCGGATCCGCGGCCGCGGTCCCTGTCATAGCTACGCGCGCCATGGGGCGACGTGCCCGCCAGACAGGGGCGCGCGGAGCTGGTGTACCTAGAAGCCTGGGCGGCTCGAATTTATACTGAAAAGGAGTTACGACTACAGTACGCTTTGATCTCGACAGATCACACACACAGATCACTTCTCCTCGTCGACAGTCGGGTCCCCCGGGAGGAGCCACGACCGGCCACCATTCGCTTTTTGCGCTAACAACTCTCCCTGGCCTCCAGCACGGCGCACACCGACGTCTGCCTTGGCCGGGGCGCGCGACAGAATAGCAAAACAACCCGGGCGGCGAGTGACGCGCCTGCAGCGGGATGCGCTGCGGCCGTCAAGACATGACGAGGAGAGTGAGGACGGCGAGGACGCCTGCGAGAAGGGCAGAGGAGCGGTTGGCGGTTGGCGGAGGGGTCTGGGCCTCTCGGCGGTGCTGGAGGAGGGCGCGGGAGAGCGAGCGAGAGAGGAGCGTCGCGTTGCGTGCGCGGCGGCTGCTGTGGCGCGGTGGCTGCTGTGGCGTTGTGGCTATGGCGCTGCGTATGGCGCGGCGACACTGTGCCGGCACGGGACGCTGTGAGGTCCTCACACTGAGAGGTGTCGCCATGCGATGGTGGCCATTGCGTCAACCGCCGGGCGGCGCAGCAGAATGCGCGCAGGCAGGCAGGGCGGGCGCATGGCGAGGGCGGCAGCAGAGCGCTCACCAAGCAAACAGAGGATGATGCTCCACTGAGCTCGCTCGGAGGAGGCGGTCTGCGCGTAGAGCGCGTTCATGCGGCTGCGCATCGACTTCATCGACGAGTCCGCGCTGTCGATGTCGTCCTCCAGGTTCTCGAGGATCACCGTCTGCTCCTGTGAACGCCGGCGGCGGCGGCGTCAGGACCAGCGCGGGCGCTGCGAGATGAGGTGTGTCCTGCCACCACCAGCGTGTGCAGAGGTCACGTGGGAATCCGCTGCCGCGCGGTGGCCGACGCGCGAGGCTGCCACTTGCCTGCAACTCCGTCCGCATGTCGCCGGCGAGCGCCTTGACACGCTTGACGCCCTGGCCGAGAACGGAGAGCTGCTGGTCCTGCTCCTGCAGCAGGGACTGCGTCTGCCGCGACATGTCGGGCGATTCGCTTCCTCGTTTTCAACTCGGTCAGGACGGGGACGGTGAGGCTGGCAGGTGGGACCTGCTGGCGGCGGGGCGCGCCGCACGAGTTTGCCTCGAAAATAAAGGAAAAACTCGTGCTCCACGTCGCGAGAACGTTACGGAAAAGCATGCGCGAAGCTGCCTCTTTGCGCCGCTCGCTCGCGGCGGCGGGAGACATGGCCGCCGATGCGGCGCACTCGCTCGGCGGGCCTCCGTCCCACAGCCGCCCGGGCGTGCCAGGGGTCGGCCTGGCGCTGCGCTGCTCGCACGCTGCACTGCACAAAGCTGCGACAACGAGGGGAGGCTCCTGAGCTTCAGCGCTGAGCAGTGCAGCTGCGGGCGCTCGTGGGCGGCTGTGCAGTGGTGAGAGTGCCTGTTTGGAGGCGAGCTGGCGCTGCGCCAGGGTGCGCAGCATGCTCCCTTGCTCTGTCCTGAGGCATGCTGGTTGGCGCCCAGCACAATGCCCTGGATGCATTGCTCCACGCCGTGCTGACTGGTGTAGTACTGCCAGTGCGCCGACTGGCGCGCAGGGTGCGCGTCGTCGCGCGTGGCACGGGAGGCACGAGAGGCGCGGCTGTCGGTCAACCCCGCGGCGCATGCGCGCCGCGGAAGCTGCTCGACAGGCGACTTCATTGCGAACGCCGTCGCCGTTACTCCAACTTTCCTTTGCCGATCAAAAGCGCCCGTCCTTTGCTTTTTAGCCGCCGAAATTTAGCTTGCTGTTCTTCTTTATAGGCGTCTGCAACTTCCGAGCTGCGTATTCTTGTATTATCGTCGAGTAGTACAGGTACTGCGTTGGGGCGGTACGTATTGCCGTATCACTAGCTCCGAGTAGAGGGGGCGTGCTGCAGTTAAGGGGAAACCTGGTACGCGGGGCTAACCCTCGGAGAGTATTCTCATATTACTAGCTCCGAGTAGAGGGTGCGTTCTGCTGCTAGGGGAAACCCGGAGCGCGGTACTATCCCTCGGAGACCCGTGTTATGGCCCTGCGAACGCGCACCCCCGGGGCTAGGGCTCTCTTGCCCGTGGGCTAGAGCGTGCCGGCGGGCGCGCTCTAGCCGGTAACCCGATGCCGAGCGTCCGGCCAACTGGGTGCGCTTCTTAGCTCCCCGGTCCTGGACGTGAGGTTACCGACTGCACTCCAAGTGCTCCAAGTGCTCCAAGGTGCCACGTGCGGGCGTTGGAGCCGCGTCCCGTCGGCACCGTTCTAGGGTACCATACACACTTCCGGGCCGGTGTGCGGGGAGCGAACCTTAACGACCGCCCAGAAGCTTTCTGAGCGAACCAATCGGGCCAGGATCATCAGCATATGTCCCCTCCACAACATCGTGGGCGTTTGAGCGGTATTTGAGGAGCACCGCGACTCTGAAGTTCGGCCGGGTGGTCTGCAGACCCCCCCGGAGCAGCAGAGGCTCCGTGGGGTCGAAAAGTCGACGCTGGGAGTCGCACTCGTCAAGCCATCGCAGTACCACGCGGTCCGCACGTACCGCCCACATCCCCTCCACCGCTGAGAAGGCGCAGATCGACCGCCGGGCCGCGTAGTCGTCGTTAAGGAGCGGTTTTTGGATGCCAGCGGGTGTGAAGGCCGTTTCGGCCAGACTTGTAGCGCTATGCAGGGCCTCTCGCCTCGCCCGCGACGCCGCCGCCGACGCTCGCGCTGGCTGCCGCCGCGCCGCCAGCACGCCGCATCGACGAGTTCTTCCACTCCGAGTCGCATGCGCCGCCCTCGGACGCCGAGGTCCAGCTCCTCGCGCTGGTACTTGCCTCGACGCGTGATCGGCGCGAGCTGCAGGGCTGGGCGGCCGAGGTGGCGGCAGAGGAGTCCCGATTCTACGAGCTGGGCGACAAGTGGTCGCCGCCGCCCGCCTGGGCGCGCAACAAGTCCGTCTCGCACCGCTTCACCGAGTGGTGCATCGCCGCCTGGCAGGACAAGATGTGGACTCAGAGCGCGGCTGCTCTGAGTCTGCTACCGGCGGAGCACGCGGCGCCGTCGCAGCCAGCCGTCGCGCGCTACTACAGGAAGGTGTTCGGATCGAAGCCGGTGCTGCACGGGCCGATGCACGACGTCAAGAAGCGCAGGGGCGCGCTGCGCCGGACCGTGGCCGTCGTGCCCGTCGCGATGCTGATCAAGGAGTCGTACGCTGTGCTGCAGTCGGCGGCGTCGGGTGCTGAGCCGCCGCGGGCCCACAGGAGGGCTCGGAGCCGCGGCACCGGTCCGCGCCGCCAGCGGGGCGAGAGCACCAGCCTACAAGGGCCGACATGGCAGTTGCGACGGCGCTTTCACACACACACACACACACACACACACACACACACACACACACACACACACACACACACACACACACACACACACACAGTGAGTACACACACACACACACACACACACACACACGGCGAAAGGTTTCCCTGTAAGAATTCTTCTGAAAAACGGCGTTTTGGCCGCGGGGTACATCTCCGCGGGGTACATCTTGGACTGGATGCTGAAGATTGCCTCGCTTCTGCTCGTCGCTCTGTCGACGTCTGCCCTGCCGGTGCGTCGCTCCGCCCAGCCGCACTTACTCACATGCAGGCTTGAACTTCCACGCACCACACGAGTGCGCAGGCAGAAACCGTCGACGACATCAACCCAGCCGCTCGCGGCCTCGCCTTCGCGCCCAAGCCCTCTCCTCCCGTGCCCGACGTGGTCGACGACCCCGCCTGGCTCATCGCCACCTCTGGGTTCTGCTCGAACCTCAACGTCGTGATCAAGGAGCGCGACGTCGGAAAAGGCGAGACGGAGGGCGACACCGCGGCCCACTTCATGGCCGACATCGCCTTCAACTACTACCCGCAGACGGCGGTCAAGTTCACCGATTTCCCTCACCACCTCGCGAAGACCATCGAGGGCGACGCGGCTGAGGCGGACGCGCTGGTCTCGAGTGCGTGGGACCACAAGAACATCGCGCTGCTCGAGCCGACGTCCTCGTGCGGCGCTGGCGACCAGAGCAGTCAGGCGTGGGGGATCTCCGTCTTCAAGGTGGAGGAGCACCGCCACTGCACGGACGGCGAGACGGCGTGGGAGGGACATCCTTGCGTCCACTACTCCGGCTACGTCTCGGCGGCTACGTCCAACTTTGTCAACGTGAATGAGGGCCGGTTCGTCTGCCAGCTGTTTGTCGACGCCATCGTTTTCCACTTCAACGTCGTGTGAATGAGGGCCGATTCCACATGGTACGGGACCCCTGTCTGCTGTGTGAATAAAAAATTGTTTTCTTTAACTTCTTGCTTTCCTGAATATTCCCCCAAACCCGCTGTGGGCCACAGGGATGCACGGCAAAAAAACCGTGGCACATAGGGGACCGACCGACCGCCCGCGCGCCAGCGCGGGCGAAGAATTTTGAATACAGCATTCCTTCAGACGGCTATCGCGGTTGC
>NW_005201624.1:0-1030 GCF_000372725.1 Emiliania huxleyi CCMP1516 | reverse complement strand
CGCTCGGATGCGCGCTTCTCGAGGCGGCGCCGCCGCAGCTGTCTCGCGCCGCCCTCCTTTTCCTGGTGCCGAGCACGGCGGGCTGCGTGCTGGCGAGGCTCGCCGCGGCGGGTGACCTCGGCCGCGCACTCGCTGGAGGGGCGGTGTGGGCGGCGGAGTCGGAGGAGTGAGTGTAGCGGGCGGCGAGGTGAGTCAGACTCTCTCATCACAAAGTCTTGCGGCTCGTGGCTTCGCGCATCACGTTGCATGTGATGCGATGTACGTGGCTGGGTTCACAGCGATGGTAGGAAAATTGGGGGAACACTTGACGGTCGCGGCCTTCCGACTCGCGCCTCCGCCTCACTGGCACTATTGTAGCCCTGGCCGGTGCGCGTGTGGAGTTGAAGTTCCGGAGTGAAAATTCGAACGCGTTCTCTCACGGTGACCAAAAAATGTCCACCTCAGAGGCACCTCCGGAGGCAGGCCGCCGCACGCCGACGACACAGCTCCAGCTGTCGAACTGACCCGCAGCTCCTCTCAGAGCGGGAACTGTGACGAAAGTTGACTGAGGCGGTTGTCAGGAATCATCATACGGATCACATGGTGGCTCTCTCATGACGGGAGACCGCCCGACCACTCCTGGGTGGCACTGCCACCGGTGTCGCTCGACGCCTGTGTCGACAGCGTGCCGACAGCGACACAGACCATGTGGGACGCCGAGTATCGACCTCTACCGGGTACTGCTTACCCAGCCTTCGAGTGTACCCTGGCTGTGGTCCCACACCCACTGGTGTCCATCTCAGAGACCGCAGGAGGTCATGAGGGTCGATGGGAGTGCCAACCCCACAATGCCTAAAAACCCAGCCCAGTATCCCCGTGGGCTGAAGGATCGAGTCCAAATCTCATACAAATACAGTTTCCTCGTTTTCGGTGGCGCACTGGCCTCAAGAACGCAAGAGAGCCGAGAGCAGGGGATCGGGGGTGAGACCGACGTCGCCCGCCGTATGCACTGCATGTGCAATATCTGCATCGGAAGCATCGCAATCAAGCT
>NW_005201625.1:0-1031 GCF_000372725.1 Emiliania huxleyi CCMP1516 | reverse complement strand
AAGCCTGTCCTCAGTTACGAGCCACCCCCCCTACTTGCCTCCTCTTTGTTCCCTGGCTTTCTGTCTCTTGCGCGCCTGCCGTCCAAGCTGTGCCCCCCGCATCTCGCCTCCTCGTACCCACCCCGGTGGGGGGGCGCCTTCGTGCCTTTCGTCCCCTGCAGTGCGTGCGCGCTCCTCCCCGTACGGCATCGGCCCCCCGTCCTCTGTGTGCTGTTGGCTCGCCCCCTCTCCCTGACTCATCGAATCACTCCGTTCGTTCTCAAGTCGCCCCCGCTTCCTCGGCGGCTGGGGCGCCTCGTCCTCTGGCTGTTCCTCTTCTACGTCCATCACTGTGAATTCGTCGTCTGTCTGGCTGCCTTCGTTTGGATGGCCCGTTTCGGGTGGTTGCTCGCTCGGCCCTGGCTCTGTTGTGCGGTCGGGCATCTCTTCGTCCTCGCTCCTCTCTCCATCTTCGTCGCCGTCGTTGGCGTCTTCGGGGTAAGGTAAGGTAAGGTAAACTTCTCCACACACACGAGGTGGTGGGGCAAGGGGGGGCAACCCTCGCGTCTCCACGTCTGACGACAGGAGCCCCACGGCATTCAAAGTGCAAGGCCCAGTGCGCGTGGGTGAGCGGTGTGTGTGTGTGTGTGTGTGTGTGTGTGTGTGTGTGTGTGTGTGTGTGTGTGTGTGTGTGTGTGTGTGTGTGTGTGTGTGTGTGTGTGTGTGTGTGTGTCACGTCACTGCATCCTCCGCCGGTTCCTCCCGTCGCCTCTTCTTTGTTCGAATGTTTTTCAATCCATCCTTCACGAAGCCCTCCCATGTAGCTAGCGTTCTTGGCGAATGTCTCGAAATGGCCAGCAGGCGCTGTCTGCTCGCGGTCTGTGCGGGCCGCTCGTCCTCCTCGCCCTTCTTTCGTCCTCCCGTCCCTCCCCTCCACCATGGCCTTCTCGGCACTTCTTTCTCCATCCGCCTCGCCCTGCCTTTTCGCATCGTGCCGTTCGCCCTCCATTCGGTGACCTCCATGGCTGTCCGCCCCTTTTGGGTGCGCTCAT
>NW_005201626.1:0-1031 GCF_000372725.1 Emiliania huxleyi CCMP1516 | reverse complement strand
CGGCGTTTGTGGGCTCCACCTACAGAAGAGCAGTCTCTGTGGGTCGACGATACTAACTCGGTAGTAACGCTGAGCGGTGCTGTGCGACGCCGCGTCGTGCGCGAGGCGACCTCCTGAGGCTACCTGAGCTGGCTATGGATGCCACCAGGACGCACGGCTAGCAGGAGCCAGTCCGGCATGCCCTGCTGTGGAGCAGAGCCTGCTGGCGCACCGGCGATACTAACTCAGCGCGCCGCGAGAGGCGAATCTGGGCGACTTTGGAGGCGCAGTTCTCGAGGTTGCCGTCGACGATTGATGTCGGGTAACTTGTCACTGCCGTCCGGGAAGGTCTTCTCTCAGCAGGCCGAGCGCCGTGGCATCGCGCTGCTCGCAGTGCTGTAGCGGCGCCGAGAACCCCCAAAACTCGCGAGACCTCGATACTAACAAAGACTACGATACTGGAGGTATCTTGTGAGCTTGTTTGTGTCTGTGTGTCGCTCGTGCGTGTCGTCATCATCTGTCCAGCGTCCACCCATACCGCGTTGGTGTCCAGTCCGAGCCTGGCTGTTCTTCACCTTTCTACCTATGTATGTTAGCAGGGAGGTGATGAGGAGTCAGTTATGCGCGGCGGGCGGTTAGACGTTACGGACCTACCTAGCCGGAGCCGGAGTCTTGTGTAGCTCTTACGAACGTAACGTACCCGAGGCGGACTGCTGACGGGGTTTGCGATGAGGAGCGACTCCGAAGGGTATTGGTGTGGATGGTTAAGCACGAAGCCGATTTTTTTCTTTTAAAAGCCCGTCTTGTCCTTTCGCCTGCGGAAACGTTCAGCTCTCCCTGGCGTGGCATATCTCGTCAACCTGCATGTGGGGGGGAACCTCGCTGCATCTCGCATCTCTCTCGTCGGTATGTCCGCAGCGCGCTTCGCTCGACTGCTGGTCGTTCCAGACGGCCCAGGTCGCAGCGACAACAGGCTCACGTGCGGCGGCAGCGGTGGTGGCGCCCTCGACGGCGGCCCCCCGACACCAACAGTCGCGCTCCGAACGCCTTCA
>NW_005201627.1:0-1031 GCF_000372725.1 Emiliania huxleyi CCMP1516 | reverse complement strand
TGGAGGGTGATGCACTCGCGCTGCGGACACACGGAGGGAGGGAGGCCGTCAGTTGCGGTCGGGGCGCGCGGTCGGGGCGCGTGCGGCGTGCAGGGCACGCCGGCGCGCGCAGCGGGGCGCGGGGTGGGTGGTGCGGGGAGGGGCGTAGCGCGGTGTGGGGCGCCGGGGCGCGCGTGAGTCACACCATTTTTATCGTTGGGAGTTGGGAGAGCGCTGGCTGGCTTCCTCCCGCTTGAATTTCAGTGTGAAACGCACCACCCGGCGCGAGGCCACGACGCTACAGGCGCGGGCGCGGGGGTGGAGGGTGCGCATGAGGCGGAGATGATGGAGGCGCTCGCCGCGTGCGGCGATTGAGCGCCTCTCTCTCTCTCCGGCTGCGCGCCTGACCGGTGCAGCCTCCGAGTCGGCGTCTAGCGCGCGCGATAAGGTTTTTGCTCGCCTTCCCTGGACCCCGTGTTGCGTGACTGTCTCTCTGCGATTTCGGGCCCGGGGTTGTGCGTTTATGTGAACAGACCAGCGCATAGCGCCATAGGACGTATTTCTTGTCAATAATTTTCCTAGTAATTTTCTTGTCAATAAACAAGCAAGGCTGTGAAGAGTTTGTGGTTTGGGTCCGGGGTTGTGTTTTTGTGTGAAGAGTTTAGACAGCAACTTGAGAGCACTTGAGCACTGATCACCGCCGATGAGCCCGCCCAGGCTGCGCCATGGCGCCCCGGCGGCTGCACCTACATCGCCCAGGACCCGTGCGCGCGCCCTACACGCGCACACGCCCCAGCTGAGCGACAAGACCCTAGGAGAGCCTCTCGCGTAGCCACTCCCCGTTCCATCACACCCATCTCTCCACCCTGGCCCGCCGCAGGCACCTCCACTTTGCTTATGGAGGCACCGCTGACTTTCGTGGCCGCAACGGGTGAGACTGCTCGAGCCGCCTCGCACACACCGACTAGTACTCGCACACTCCGCCTTGCTCCGTGCGCGCAGGGAGTACTACTCCTTCTTCTCAGCGCCGCGTGTGGCAGTCAACGTGCGCA
>NW_005201628.1:0-1031 GCF_000372725.1 Emiliania huxleyi CCMP1516 | reverse complement strand
CACCCTCTCGGTAGCTGGATTCCAAACAGGCGCGTCAACGCGCCGTGCACGAGGGGAAGATGCACCCGGATGACCACGCCACGGAATTTGGGCCGTTCCTCTGGTCCCGCGCCGGCGTCACTCCCTAGCAGGCTCCTGGAGACGAGGGAGCGTCAGACGTTGGCGGGACAGTGAAGGGGGGGTGAGGGCTCCATGCCTTGCGGACGATCGAGGCGGATGGATTTCGCCGGCGATTATAGAGGCTGCCAGCAGCCAGCGGAGCGGGGGTGGCCGGCGGTGATGGGAATTTGCCGTCAGTGATGAGCTTGGAGAGGGCAGGTGAGCGGTGCAGCGTCTTGGGCCCAGCGCTGTACGGCGCCGAGCAGCACTCCCCGCCGATCTCGAGCCAGCTCTCTCTTCTGCGCGCGGCAGCCATACACACAGGGGGCAGTGTCCGTCCGTTGCGAGATCGCGCGGGCTGTGATGTCATCACTTCGTTTCGCCTCAGTTTCGTTTGATTCATTGGGAATTGGGGGAGGGGGGGGGGGGGGGCAAGGGGGGGAAATTTGTCAATGCCCATGAAAAAAAAAGAAATGCTATCGTTCGGGGCGTAAATAAATAAATAAATAACAACGGACCACACCTCTCTACTGTGAGATGGGTAAACGTAAAAAACGAAGGAACTAGGAACAGGTGTCACGCCTGTCAGGTCGCCCCAAGACTAAGCATGGAGCTTGGAAAGATGGAGCGTTTATGAGTTATGACCACACACCGAAACGTCAAAGAAAAAAACATGTGCGACATGTGCCGACACACCGGTCACCGCCTCCTCAAATGGCGAGAACCACCCCACGCAAAGCTTCGCGGGTTCCCCGCGGCGCAAGCTCGCTGGATGGGACTGCGCGTCCCCCCCCTCGCTCCCCCCCCTTCTTCTCACCCCCACACGACAACAACTACCGGTAGCGTCCCGACGTCACTGCTCGAGCCCCCCTCCTCCACCTACTACTAACTTCACGTGCCCCTACGACGATTGCATATTCTGTTACCCATGA
>NW_005201629.1:8587-11428 GCF_000372725.1 Emiliania huxleyi CCMP1516 | reverse complement strand
CGTCTCCTCCTGCACGCTGCAGGCTTCTCTATCCCACTGGAACTGGCCCCCACTTTCCAGACTCTCGCCACGTGTATTCCGTTTTATCCCCGCGGTGCTCCGCGGTCGCCGCCTGCGGCATCATCGCCGCCCAGGCGTCGCTAGCAGGGGCGTTGTGATGTGCTCCGATGTGTTACGACTCGCTCTCCAGCCCCTCCGCAGCTGTCAGTGTCACGCTTTTGGTCGTGAAGGCATCACTAATCACTATACCCCCCGACCCCCCCCCCCCCTGGACGCGTCCACCCTCCGTCCAATCGAGCCGTCCCCTCTTTTAGATACATAAAGTAGAGTATAAAGTAAAATACGACTTACGAGCACGGAGCACACGAACGAGCGACATCGCGGCGGGGGTGTGCACCAGTCACCACCCAAACCGTTGGCTGACGTACTGTACGTATATTCGTCAGTACGGCTCTAGTCGGCTCAAGGAGAGTGGAGAGCGTCGAGGCATTGGCCAAAGTACAGGTTTCGATCCGGGCCACCGCAAATTTTGATCAGCAAATTTCGAGGGGCGGCCGCAAATTTTGAGGTAGATTTTGATTGTCAAAATGTGTCCGTCTTGGCACAGGATAGAGCATATAGGCGGCGAACACCCAGGTGCGCAGGGACATCGCGACTCTGCCCGCTCGCTCGACCCTTTTGCCGCGAGAGGGCGCCGGCCGCGTGTAAGAGGTGGCTGGCGCCCTGAGGCGGCAATTGGTGGCGTGGGGAGTGCGGAACGCTACTGGCGGCGTGACAGGGCCTCTCTCGGTTGCGTGTGCCGCCCATCGGCACGCGGGTGCGCAGACATCGCGCGACTCTGCCCGCTCGCTCGACCCTTTTGCCGCGAGAGGGCGCCGGCCGCGTGTAAGAGGTGGCTGGCGCCCTGAGGCGGCAATTGGTGGCGTGCTGGGGAGTGCGGAACGCTACTGGCGGCGTGACAGGGCCTCTCTCGGTTGCGTGTGCCGCCCATCGGCACGCGGGTGCGCAGACATCGCGCGACTCTGCCCGCTCGCTCGACCCTTTTGCCGCGAGAGGGCGCCGGCCGCGTGTAATCGTGTAAGGAGGTGGCTGGCGCCCTGAGGCGGCAATTGGTGGCGTGGGGAGTGCGGAACGCTACTGGCGGCGTGACAGGGCCTCTCTCGGTTGCGTGTGCCGCCCATCGGCACGCGGGTGCGCAGACATCGCGCGACTCTGCCCGCTCGCTCGACCCTTTTGCCGCGAGAGGGCGCCGGCCGCGTGTAAGAGGTGGCTGGCGCCCTGAGGCGGCAATTGGTGGCGTGGGGAGTGCGGAACGCTACTGGCGGCGTGACAGGGCCTCTCTCGGTTGCGTGTGCCGCCCATCGGCACGCGGGTGCGCAGACATCGCGCGACTCTGCCCGCTCGCTCGACCCTTTTGCCGCGAGAGGGCGCCGGCCGCGTGTAAGAGGTGGCTGGCGCCCTGAGGCGGCATTTGGTGGGGTCAGCGTGCGGTGCTGAGTCTTACTCGTCGGCGCTGGGGCCAGATCCCAGCGCAGAACTCTGCAACGCTGGCATACAAACACAAGAAGACTAACCCTAACCCTAACCCTAACCCTAACCCTAACCCTAACCCTAACCCTAACCCTAACCCTAACCCTAAAACCCTCTAACCCTAATAACCCTAACCTAACCCACCCCCCAACTCCACACCGCAAATTTGAAAGATCTTGATGAAAATCAGGCCCGACTGCAAATTTCTTCAAAATTTTCGCAGGCGCTCCGCGCCTGCAGATTTTGAAAATAAATTCGACAAAGGCACCGCGACTGACCCCCAGAAAGAAAACAAACGCCGGAAAAAGAATTTAACAAACAAATCCAGGAAAGATTTTAAAATCCGCGCGCAGCGGACAACAAATAAAAAAGGACATCCCAAGCTAGGGCTGGGTCGAGGACAGACACGCGTAGCGGACAGGCACGAGGTGTAGCCATAGACGGCCGGAATCACTTCTTCTTCATGCACGTGTACGGCCCGTCGACCTGCACGTGGTCCGGCACGGCGCCTAGACGCAAGGTCTTGTTGAGGACTGTGGACACGGGGAGGCTGCGCCGGTGTGCGTAAATGTTCTCGCACCGTGTAGCTCGCACGGCGCACCCCAGCATCCGTTCTGCGAATTGCGGGGCGGGAGGCCGGAATCACAAGGAGAGGGGGGCTCGGAAGGGGTCGCGGCGCGCCTTTGTGTTGAACTCGAACGCCTTGCAGTCGCGATTCTCCGCGCACTTGGCAGCGCACTGCTCCTTGGTCGACGTGCAGGTCTGCTCCACCAAACACGGCTGGTAAACAGGCTTCACATGGCCGCACGTGTGGGCGTTCCAAGGGAATCGGCATCTTCCGTTCCCGACGAATTCGAAGCGGCGCATCACACGCGCATAATTCTCCGGAGGCGGCGGAGAGCTCGCAGGAGGCGCGGGCGGCAGGTCCGAGCGGAGGTGCAGGTGGTAGGTCGGATCGAAATCGCAGAGCCCCAAGCTTATGCGCGTCTTGCGGTAGCACTTCCCCGCACGGGGCGCCCACACGATGCCCTCGCAAAACGACAGCCCCGATGAGGCCGCGCTCACGCACGCCGCCTTGCACGCGGGAAGTGTGAACACGCCTATTCGTTAATAATAATGAATCTTAATTATAATTAATCACTACCTTGCACGCGGGAAGTGTGGACACGCCCGGCACGTCGCTGCCTCGCGGCGAGTCCACCTCCTCCGCGCCGTGGCCGCCCCACCCCACGTTGGTCTGCTCGTGCAGCACCCAGGAGGTGGCGGTGACGTCAGGATGGGGCGGCAAGGTCCCCCTGCCGGACCACGGCC
>NW_005201629.1:0-7649 GCF_000372725.1 Emiliania huxleyi CCMP1516 | reverse complement strand
TGGTCACCGCCGACATCATGGCCGATAACGGCGTGATCCACGTCGTGGACAAGGTGATCGCAACGAGCTCTTTCCTCTCCGACACCATCGCCGGCAAAGCCTGCGACGCCGCGCTCACGGACACCGTCGGCACTCTCTGCGCCGCGGTTAAGCGTCTACCACGGTGGAAGTCGCGCTCTCGGACGTGACCGGAACCTTCACCGTCTTTGCCCCCAACAACGCCGCCTTTGCTGCCCTTCCAGCCGGGACTGTCACCGACCTGCTCCTGCCAGAGAACGAGCCCGACCTTACCAACCTCCTGCTGAAGCACGCCCTCGGTTCCGTGGTCCCGGCGTCGGACGCGCTGACGCTCACGAACTCCGCCCAAACCACGCTGAACGGGGAGGACATCACGGTCGACGGCTCGACCGGCTCCGTCCTCGTCACGCCCAGTATCCTCGGCGGCGCTTCCACCGTGATCTCCGCCGACGTTCAGACCGGCAACGGCGTGATCCACGTCGTGGACAAGGTGCTCGCTCCGGCCCCCTGATCGACGTGTGTGCTCTTGAGGAGGGGGTGGGGGAGAAGCGCTAGTATGACCGGCTGGCAGCTCGAACTGTAGGAAGCGGGCGCGCCGAGGAGTCCATTATCGTGTACTCCCACCGGGCGTGGGGATGGGTCGCATGAACGTCTGTAGACGAGCACGTACTGTCGCGGGGCGTGACGTGGGTTGAGGATTGTCGAGCGTGCGTGCGTATACCCAAGTATGTCCGTCCGGAGCCCCCGCCATGTGTCTGCGGCACGCGGATGTGCGCGACGTGTTGTCTATTCCGGACGCTGCGACTGAGCAGACTGCTGTGTACTACATACTTGTTGTAGATTCAAACAGGCGCGGCCACTCTCCACGATGCACGCGCGCGTACACAGTGATCAGTGTGCACAATCCGGCTCGCTCGTTGGGACCCGCGCGGCCCCCCCACGGGGCGGCCCGACAGGGAGTTGGTCTCACACCTCCACGTCGTCCGGCAGCGAGCCGGGAGGGGCCTCGTCGATCGGCACCACCGAGTCGACGGTGCCGTCGCCCGTCGAGTCAATGGCCACTGAGTCGGGCACCTTGAAAGGGAATGGTGGGGTTGGGTGAGGTGGGAGGGGGAGAGGTACACTCCTCCACGCGCTAGTGGGTGGGGCAGGGGCCAGGCTATCCCTCTCACACCTTGTCCATTGTGGTGTCGAGCAGCTGGCCCGGCGTCAGCCGCGTGAAGCAGCGCTCGCGGATCCGGCGCGCCTCCTCCCCCTCCATCTCCTTGGAGCCCGTGAAAGCGTCGTAGTACTTCCTCATCTCGCGCACGTCGTCCGGAGAGCCGAGCAGCACAGGCACCCGCTGGTGCACGCTCTGCGGGACCAGGTCCATGATGCGCGTCTTGCCGGTCAAGGCGAGGCCTCCCGCCTGCAGGAAGGTTCCAGGAAGTGTCTAAAGACTGTCTAGGAGGTGTCTTCCCGGTCAGGGCGAGGCCCCCCGCCTGCTCGACCAGGAATGCCATCGGCGCCGCCTCGTACAGCAGGCGAAGCTTGCCGTTTGCATTCTTTGAGTCTGCGGGGTAGCCAAAGATGCCTCCGTAGAGCAGCGTCCGGTGCACGTCGCCAACCATCGACCCAATGTACCTCGCGGTGTAGCGCTCGCCGCTCTCTCCGTTGCCGTCCTGCAGGTCCTCGATGTACGTCCGCAGCGGCGCGTCCCACGCCTTGCGGTTCGCCTCGTTGAGCGAGTAGATCGCGCCTCGCTGCGGCACCGCCACGTTCGGGTGCGTGGGGACAAACTCGCCGATGTGCGGGTCAAGCGTGAAGATCTGCACGCCGGCGCCGAGCGTGAGGGCGAAGAAGGTGGAGGAGGAGTAGAGGCAGTAGCCCGACGCGACGAGCGACGAGCCCGGCTGCAGTGTCGCTGCCATGCACTCCTCAGAGACGGCTCCTGGGCACAAACAGGCGGGTGTAAAGAGGCCTAGTTCATACGCCGACGTGCCCTTCAGAGACGGGACTCCCTCGCAGTCGTCCTCCACCGCCGGGCTGTACAGGTCATCGCACCCCTCCTGCACCTCCGGCAGCACGCACTCGGCGGCGCTCATGTCGAAGATGCCGAAGATGGTGCCCGTCGGAATGCCGGCGTCCACGTTGGAAGAGCCGTCGAGCGGATCAAAGACAGCCGTGTACCTGCCCGCCTCGTCGATGATCGCGTCACCTGCCTCGTCCGAGTACTGGCCAACGCCCTCGTCCTCGAGTACGTCGACGGGCGCCTCCTCCTCCTCAGACGCGATCACGCCCATCTTGCCCGTGAAGCGGAGCGCCCTCTTGAGCACGTCGTTGGTGAGCACGTCGAGCGTCTTCTGCTCCTCTCCCTGCACGTTGATCGACCCGCCGCCGTCGGCGTACCCCACGATGCCCGTGATGTGCGCCCGTGTGACGAGGGAGTTGATGGTCTTGCACGCCTGTGGGGCCCGCCAGCAGGTCGCATGTGCATGTGCATGCCAGGGAGCGGGAGTGAGCCGGCGGCTGTGCACGCCGTCTGGATCGACGAGATGAGCGTCTCCAGGTCATTCAGGCCCGGGTTGGCGCGTGCGATCTCGCACATGTACCGCGTCAGCGTGATGCCAGTGTACTCACACACCTCGGGGAAGACTGGGACGGCGACGGACCTGCGGTGCAGTACGTGCAGTACCGAGAGTGGGAGCTGGGAGATATGGGATGGACGTTGGTGTGAGAGCGGTGACAGAGGCAACCGGAACAGGTAGCTCAGCGAAAATACAGGGACGGTGGAGATTGCACCTCTCGGCTGTTGCTGCTGCCGCCTTCGCTACCGCCGTCGCCATCGCCTGATCTGACGCTCTGGCCACGGACCGCCTTGGCGCCGCAGCCGCAGCCACTCGCAGTGAGTCGACGGCGGCGCAGCAAAACAACAGGAGCACGAGACGTACCAGCACGCCAGCCCGCAACATTTGGTTAGCAGAGGGCACCCTCTCCGGTACAGTGAGTTTAGTCGAGGGGGAGAGAAAAAATCAGGGCCGCGCGGGTACCCCGGAGATCTGCACAACTCTAGTAAAGAAACCCGGTCGGTCCCAGCCACCCCTCGCGCCTCGGAGCGTGCACTATCGCACCACTCAGCTATAAGTCACAGCGATTTCAATCACGCCTGTCACATTTCAATCACGCCTGTCACTCTACAAGCAGCCCAAAATCGCCCTCGAACTCCTCGAGGTCGCGCTGGCGCGCCGCGCCGTCCGGGCCGTAAGAGCCGAGCCCGGTCTGGGCCCGCTCTAGCCAGCCGTAGAGGAGGGGGCGGCAGCGCTTGTAGGCCAGAGCCCCGTCCACCGCCTCGTACCAGCGCTGCAGGTCGCGCATCCTCTTGGGAGGGAGGCGGAGGACAGTGGTGGCGGGAGGGAAGGCGGTGGAGATGGTGGCAGTGTCTGGCACGGTGACGCGGGTCAGGGAGGGGCAGCCGGCGAAGGCGTTCATGCCGATGGAGGTGAGGCCAGCGGGGAAAGTGACGCGGGACAGGGCGGAGCAGCGGTCGAAGGCGCCGCTGCCGATGGAGGTGAGGCTGGCGGGGAGGGTGACGAAGCCGAGGGAGGAGCAGCCCCAGAAGGCGCCGATACCGATGGAGGTGAGGCCGGCAGGGAAGGTGACGGAGGAGAGGGAGGAGCAGCAGTGGAAGGCGTAACTGCGGATCGAGACGAGGCCGGCGGGGAGGGCGACGTTGGCGAGGGTGCAGCAGCACTCGAAGGCGCGGTGGCCAATGGAGGTGAGGCTGGCAGGGAGGTCGATGGAGACGAGCGAGGAGCAGCCTTCGAAGGCGCTGTTGCCGACAGAGACGAGGGTGGCAGGGAAGGTGACGGAGGAGAGGGCGGAGCAGCTGGAGAAGGCGCGGCTGCCGATCGAGGTGAGGCCGGCGGGCAGATTGATGGCGGCGAGGGAGGAGCAGCCGGCGAAGGCGCGGCTGCCGATGGAGGTGAGGGCGGGGGGTAGGTCGATGTAGACGAGAGAGGAGCAGTATTCGAAGGCGCGGGTGCCGATGGAGGTGAGGCCGACAGGGAGGGTGACGGAGGAGAGGGCGGAGCAGCCGCAGAAGGCGCCCTCGCCGATGGAGGCGAGGCTGGCGGGGAGGTCGATGGAGATGAGGGAGGAACAGTTGTAAAAGGCCCGGTTGCCGATGAAGGTGAGGCTGCGCGGAAAGGCGACCGAGACGAGAGAGGTACGGTCGAAGAACGCCTCATCCGGCAGGTGCGTCATGCCTTCAGGCAGCACCGCGTGCCCATCGGCGACGACGACCTGCCAGCCGCCCATGTCCAAAGTCTCGGAGCCGGGCGGCGGCGCGGCATCGCTCGGCGGCGGCGCAGAAGTCTGGGGCACCATCGAGGCGGGAAAAGAAAACGCTGACCGGCACAAATCGTATAACAAACCGCGTTCTTGCTCGTAGAGCCCGTCCCCGAGCATCCGGCCCTGGCTGCGCTTCTTAGCTCCCCGGCCCTGGATGTGAGGTTACCAATCGCACTCCAAGTGCCCTATGTTTTCACTCGACGCATTACTCTGCTTTGCGCGCACGGTCTACAGCGATCTTCCGCGGCCTAGCCCCCTCGCCGCCGCCGCCAGTCCTTCTCCTACCCCCGCCTGCGGCAGCCGAGTCGCCGCCGCCGCCGGCTGCCGAGCCTCCGCCCGCCCAGGCGGCGGCGGCGGTCCTGCGCGATCCCCACCTGAACTTTGCATACGGCGGGAAGGCGGACCTGCGCGGCCGCGACAATGCGCTCTACGCCTTCCTGTCCGCTCCCGGTATCGCGGTCAACGTCAAGACGGAGGTCGCGGTCTTCAAGCTCCACGAGGGTGCGCTCAAGGTCAACGGATCCTTCCTCACGGAAGACTGCAGGCAAAAACGGGCGGGGTGATTTCGGTCATCCGTCAAAATATCTGAAGATCTGAATGGGCTTGTGTTGCAGTCATGGGCATGTCTTGAAGGTCCGATACTGGAAGCCCATATAGGCACCTTGCACTCCCCCGCAGTATCGCACCTCTTGAGCGACACTACGTTTCCGCAGCTGGGGATTCTCCGGGTACCCCTCTTTGTACCCGTGCTGGCCGGATTCCTCCTCCGAACAAATCAAGTTCGATCGGCCCCAGTCTCGAACTGGCAGCCACTATCTCACCGGAGGTACCATGTCCGAGGAGGCCACCGGCCAAAAGCGCATGTCTTGAAGGTCCGATACTGGAGCCCATATAGGCACCTACAGTTACAGCCTAACTATTTCCGCGATAAACACGTTTTTTGTTCATTATTCGCGTTTCCTTTACGCGTTCCATCACCCCGGCGCGCCCAAGTACGCTTTGATCGGGTCAGGGGAGAGTGCGACTTTTACCACCCGAGTGTCGTAACTGGTCTAGACGCTCCACAAGCACTGCCCCGGGGCACTATACTAGTGGCACTATATGCTCCGTTGTTCGTGCTCTGGGGTCTTCTGGCTGCTCGTAGCAGCAAATGGGGCGTCGCTGAACACGACGGACATCTACGAGAACTTGTATGCGAATCACGGGTATCACGCTGACTTACGCCTCTCGCACGCCAGCAGTATATTGCATTTGCTGCAGTCTGTCGCGGGTGCATTCGACCGGCCTGTGTTGGACGTGGGCTGTAGCCACGGGCTAGCTGTCGAGAAGCTTTGGAAGATGGACATCTCGGCGATTGGAGTCGACATCGCCCCAACGGCTGTCCAGAAGGCGAGAACGCACCGAGAGTTTCGGCATTCGCTGTGCGGCGAGTTCCCGTGCTTCCAAGTCGGCACCGCGACCACGTTGCCTTTCCCAGACAAATCCCTTGATGCCATATTCTCGACGGACGTTCTCGAGCACCTGCTACCAGAAGAAGCACCGGCGATGGTGACTGAATTCCTGCGTGTCACCCGCAAGATGTTGTTCCTAAAGATCGCGACCACGACGGAGATCAACAAGCAGCCAATAAACGCTCTGAAAATGTCAAACCGCACACGATATCAGGAGCTCCAGGCACTGCACACCACTGTTTGGCCTATCAGCAAGTGGGCAAGCCTCTTTGCGACCAAACATCGTAGACTCTCGGTATTCTCGTCGGGCGACACGCTCGCAATCTGGATCTAGCTCTTGCCGGCCACCCACACACTACGCAAGGGTGGAAATGCGAGCGACAGCGAGGGATCCTCTTTAGCGTCGGGATATAATAAAAGACCAAATAATATATGTTGTATATAAAAAGTCAAGCCGACTATATATTGCAAAAATGAGCGCCGTGCGAACATTTTGACGTCATGACCACTTTTTGATACTCTTTTGATAGACGGTTGCTCCCAGCGCCCTCCCCCGCGCTTCCTGCGGCCATGGCCGATGAACCTAGTATGGGAGATCACCTGGCTGGGCCGCGAGAGAGCGACCCAACTCGTCGACATCGCTCGATAAAGGGCATGTGAACGTCAGCGCCGGCCCCCGCCGACGAACACGAGCGGATTCGGCATCGCAAGCCGAGGCGAAGGCGACGTCGTCGGCCAACAACTTGGCCTGACGCACAATCGCCCCCACCCTTGCTTGGGCCTTGGCTGACACGCTCGGCGTGCCACCTTCCGCCAGCGCTCGCCTTTCTTTCGCCTGACAATCGCATTACTTCAACATAAATAGATACGATGGTGAAGAACCGCCGTGTTGCGTGACTCTGTGCGATATCGGGCCCGGGGTTGTGCGTTTACGTAGGTAGGTAGGTAGAAAGTTTACGTGAAGAACCGCACAGCCTGCCCATGCGGCACAAGGAGCCGAACCCTCTCTCGCTCGATGACGGTTTATCTGCTTCAAGCATGCTGCTGGCTCGCGGCCATAGCTGCCGTGGCGCCTTTTCGAGTGCGTCCGACATGTGCTGGCTGCGACCGTCCGATCCACATGAGCTGTACTGCCTCGTCATGGGACAGTTTGGCGTCTCGCCTGCCCAGCCTCGCCGCCGAACAGCCGACACTGCTCGACCCGGTGCTGGCTCCGTGTCCCGCGAGTCCATCTGGGCTGACGCTGTTCCGCGAGCGGCATGGATGGTGTCCGTATTCGGAGAAGGTGTGGCTCGCGCTGGAGCTGAAGGGCCTCGCCTACAAGACCGTTCTCATCGACAACATGGGCGGCGGGCGGCCGGACTGGTACCGCGGGCAGACGCCGCAGATCCAGTGGGCCGACGGTCGGACGCAGGGCGAGTCGATGGACATCGTCAAGGCGCTCGACGCCGAATACCCGGCCAGCCGCCCGCTGTACCCGCCAGAAGGCGCCTCGATGTCGAGCGTCGCACAGATGATCAGCGCCTTCCGCCAATCCTTCCCGTCCAACGCGCGGCCCTCCTCCCGTGCCGCTTACCTCTTCAGCTATAGCGGCCCACTCTCGCGATCGGACTTTGAGAAGGCGCTCGATGCGACCGAGAAGCTCTTGGCGCAGCACGACGAGGGGCCCTTCTTCGTCGGCCGCGAGCTCTCGGCGGCCGACGTCTCGTGGGCGCCGTTCCTCGAGCGTTACGCGGCGCAGCTGCCGTGCTTGCACGATGGGCTGCTGCCCCGCGACGCCAGCCGATGGCCGCGGCTCGCGGAGTGGTACGCTGCGATGGATGAGGTCCCCGAGTACGCCTGCCGCGTGAA
>NW_005201630.1:0-1031 GCF_000372725.1 Emiliania huxleyi CCMP1516 | reverse complement strand
CTGCATCGGCTGCAGCTCCCGAATCTCCCAGCCAGGGCCAGAGCGGAGCGTGGTGTAGGACGGCGTCTGCACGCCCAGCGCAGCGGCCTTTTTCGCGTTCTCCTCGGCCGTCGGCAGTGGCGGCGGCGGAGGCGGCGTAGCCGCCGCAAAGAGGCTGTCAAAAAGCCCTGCGGCCAGTCGGCCGCAGCGATGCCGGCGCGCTGCGGCTGGGCACGGCGTCGCGAAGGACGCGACGCTGTGGGCGCCGAGGAAGACTAGGATGGAGGAATACAGAGACATTTGGGAGAGGTGTTCGTTGGAGAGACCGCAAAAATCCTGTGTGCCGTATAGGCTCCGCGGCTTTTTTCTTTTTTCAGGCGTCGCTGCAGGTAATATGAAAATGGGCGACGCACAACACGCAGGCACAGCGCGCACCCCGCCCAATCCGCCGCCTTTTTCTTTTACGGTGGCATTGCGCCGCCCACCAAGCAGACAAGACTGACCTGGCAGAACCCCATGGCCATGCGGGACCGGGGGGGGGGGGGGGGGGGGGGGGGGGGCCAAAAAAAAAAAAAAAAAAAACTTTGGGGGCCCCCCCCAAAAACCCCCCCCCGGGGGGTGGGAAACCCCCCGGGGGGGGGCCCCCCCCCCCCCTTGGGCCCCCCTAACCCTTTGGGAAAACCCAAAAAAAAGGCCCCCCCCCAAAAATTGGCTGCAAAGGGGGGGGGGAACCGGGCAAACCTTTTCCCCAAAAAACGGGCCCGGGTACCTTAAGGGGCCCCCGGGGTTTTTCCCCCACCGGGTTTTTTTTAAGGGGAAAAAATTTAACCTGGTGGTCCCCAAAAAGTTTGGGGGGGGGTTTTCCCCCCCCCCCCCTTTTAAAATGGGCCCCCCCCCGGGCAAAAACCCCCCGGGGAACTTTTAACCCCCGGCCTACTAACCCAAATACTCCCTTTTTTTTTTTTCCCCCCCTGGAAAAGGCATTTTTTTTTTTTTTTTTTGAGGCGTGAAACCCGCCATTTTCTTTTACCTGGGAACCCTTTTTTACTGGA
>NW_005201631.1:0-1031 GCF_000372725.1 Emiliania huxleyi CCMP1516 | reverse complement strand
AGCGACCTCCGCCTCGGACTTCTTTTGCGCTGCCGCCGCCGCTTTCTGCTCGGCCGCCTCCCGCGCCGCAGTCTCCTTGGCAGCAACCGCGGCCGCCTTGGCCTCGGCAGCCTCCCGTGCCGCCGCCTCCTTCTTCGCAGCCTCCGCCGCGCGCGCCTCTTGCTGCTGGCGGGCGGTGTCGAGCTTGGACTGCTCGAGGCGCGACTTCGCCTCGGCCTGAGGGGCGGCGGGAAGGCTGGTGGTGACTGGCGGAAGAGCTGCGGGTGTTAAGAAGGGCGCCGGGGGGGGGGGGGGGGGCATCGGGGTCAAAGGTGAAAGGACAAATGGGCGCCTTTTCCGCCGCCGCCTGGTGGGCCGCCTCCGCCTTCGCCGCCTTGGGTTCCTCCGCCTGCCGGGCCGCCCCAAAAGCCTTTTTTGGGCGAGCAGTCTCCGCAGCCAGTTTGGCCGCCTCCGCCTCGGAATTTTTTTGGGCTGCCGCCGCCGCTTTTTGCTCGGCCGCCTCCCGGGCCGAAATCTCCTTGGAAGCAACCGGGGCCGCCTTGGCCTCGGCTGCCTCCCGGGCCGCCGCCTCCTTTTTCGAAGCCTCCGCCGCGGGCGCCTTTTGTTGTTGGCGGGCGGTGTCAAACTTGGACTGCTCGAGGGGCGACTTCCCCTCGGCCTGAGGGGCGGCGGGAAGGCTGGTGGTGAACTGCAGGGCGGGCGGAAAAACTCCCAATGTGCCTGTGCCTGTGTATTTAAGGGAGGCGGCAAAGTGACCAGGGAAGTAAGGGAAAGGCCCACCTTCTCCTCCGCCGCACGCTGCTTGGCCGCCTCCGCCTCGGTCTTCTGCTGAGCCGCAACCGCTGCCCGCGCCTCGGCAGCCTCCTGGCGAGCAGCTTCCTCCGCCGCCTTCTTGGACTCCGCCTCGACCCGCTTCTGCGCGTCTGCGGCCGCCCTCGCCTCCGCCGCCGCCTCCGCCTCCGCCTTCTTGCTCGCGTCGGCGGCGGCCTTTGACTCGTCAGCGTCGCGCCGGGCAGCCTCGCGCGCCGCAG
>NW_005201632.1:0-1031 GCF_000372725.1 Emiliania huxleyi CCMP1516 | reverse complement strand
CCGCCCGACCACCCACTCCCATCACCATCTCACATACCTTCGGGCCTGGACAGCGGCGGCGGCGGCGGCGGCGACTGGGTCCCTCTCCCGGGCGGCCTCGATGGCGGCGGCGTCGAGATAGGCGGATTGCCTACCAAGTTGTGTGGCCACACACAGAGAGGTGGCGCGTGGCGACGGCACCACTCGCCGCTTCGTCACTCGGCCGCATCCCGCAGAGACGCGCACACTGCGAGTGCAGACGGCTGGCGTGGCTGCGAGTGCAGGCGGCTGGCGTGGCTGCGAGTGCAGACGGCTGGCGTGGCTGCGAGTGCAGACGGCTGGCGTGGCTGCGAGTGCAGACGGCTGGCGTGGCTGCGAGTGCAGACGGCTGGCGTGGCTGCGAGTGCAGACGGCTGGCGTGGCTGCGAGTGCAGACGGCTGGCGTGGCTGCGAGTGCAGACGGCTGGCGTGGCTGCGAGTGCAGACGGCTGGCGTGGCTGCGAGTGCAGACGGCTGGCGTGGCTGCGAGTGCAGACGGCTGGCGTGGCTGCGAGTGCAGACGGCTGGCGTGGCTGCGAGTGCAGACGGCTGGCGTGGCTGCGAGTGCAGACGGCTGGCGTGGCTGCGAGTGCAGACGGCTGGCGTGGCTGCGAGTGCAGACGGCTGGCGTGGCTGCGAGTGCAGACGGCTGGCGTGGCTGCGAGTGCAGACGGCTGGCGTGGCTGCGAGTGCAGACGGCTGGCGTGGCTGCGAGTGCAGACGGCTGGCGTGGCTGCGAGTGCAGACGGCTGGCGTGGCTGCGAGTGCAGACGGCTGGCGTGGCTGCGAGTGCAGACGGCTGGCGTGGCTGCGAGTGCAGACGGCTGGCGTGGCTGCGAGTGCAGACGGCTGGCGTGGCTGCGAGTGCAGACGGCTGGCGTGGCTGCGAGTGCAGACGGCTGGCGTGGCTGCGATTGCAGACCGCTGGCGTGGCTGCGAGTGCAGACGGCTGGCGTGGCTGCAAGTGCAGACGGCTGGCGTGGCTGCGAGTGCAGACGGCTGGCGTGGCTGCG
>NW_005201633.1:0-1031 GCF_000372725.1 Emiliania huxleyi CCMP1516 | reverse complement strand
GGAGCGAACACGCGCGACCCTCTTCACAGCCTTGTTATTGAGAAGAAAATACCGCCGCGCTGTGCGCCATTCACAGACCCGGTTCTCCGTGGCATTTAGTGTGGGTTGGCGAAAAGGGGGGGAGAGCCCAATGTGCTAGTGTGCGGGTCGGTCGGTGTCTGCCAGCCTCCTAGGTGCTAGGACCTAAGCGGCCGGCGGGGCGAAGGGGGAGTCGGGGGGGGAGGGGGTATGGTCCTGTCGGCGCGAGGCTTGGTCTGTCAGCAGGCGGGGGGGTATGGTCTTGAGGAGGCTCGGATGATTACACCATACCTGTTTCCCAGCAAAAAGTCCGAACCCTGGGGTGAACAAAGCAGGTAAGGTAAGGTAAGGTAAACTTCTCCACACACACGAGGTGGTGGGGCAAGGGGGGGCAACCCTCGCGTCTCCACGTCTGACGACAGGAGCCCCACGGCATTCAAAGTGCAAGGCCCAGTGCGCGTGGGTGAGCGGTGTGTGTGTGTGTGTGTGTGTGTGTGTGTGTGTGTGTGTGTGTGTGTGTGTGTGTGTGTGTGTGTGTGTGTGTGTGTGTGTGTGTGTGTGTGTGTGTGTGTCACGTCACTGCATCCTCCGCCGGTTCCTCCCGTCGCCTCTTCTTTGTTCGAATGTTTTTCAATCCATCCTTCACGAAGCCCTCCCATGTAGCTAGCGTTCTTGGCGAATGTCTCGAAATGGCCAGCAGGCGCTGTCTGCTCGCGGTCTGTGCGGGCCGCTCGTCCTCCTCGCCCTTCTTTCGTCCTCCCGTCCCTCCCCTCCACCATGGCCTTCTCGGCACTTCTTTCTCCATCCGCCTCGCCCTGCCTTTTCGCATCGTGCCGTTCGCCCTCCATTCGGTGACCTCCATGGCTGTCCGCCCCTTTTTGGGTGGCGCTCTCGATACGGTTGCGTCAACCTCGACGTCGCTGTCGCCCTCCCCGTCCCCGCCGGCGTCCGTGCCTCGGTTCGCGTCATCGGTAGCGTCTCCGTTGTTCCCTCGTGCCCCGCCGTCGCCCTCT
>NW_005201634.1:0-1031 GCF_000372725.1 Emiliania huxleyi CCMP1516 | reverse complement strand
ATGCTGTATCCAGAGACCCCATCTCGCCCAGTCTTGGACTTCCCGGTACTGAGAGAGCGAGAGAGACTGGCGTCCATGCTTCTCGTGGATTCGCGGGTCGGACGTCCCCTTATTTGATCGGCCGACGATAACGCCATAAGTTCGTTTTAGCGAGGGGAGATAGGCTTCATTTTTATTTTTTGGCCCATGGGTTTGGGTGAGCCCTGGGTGAGTGCCTTCAGTCTGGTCCTGCGTTGCTAGCGAATTTTCGTGTGTGGCTTGTGACCGAAAAAGTTTTTCTGCCAAAGTGCAAAAGCATGCGCGACGCTGCCTCTTTGCACCGCTCGCTCGCGGCGGCGGGAGACATGGCCGCCGATGCGGCTCGCACTCGCTCGGCGGGCGTCCGTCCCACAGCCGCCCGGGCGTGCCAGGGGGCAGCCTGGCGCTGCGCTGCTCGCACGCTGCACTGCACAAAGCTGTGACAACAAGGGGAGGCTCCTGAGCTTCAGCGTTGAGCAGTGCAGCTGCGGGCGCTCGTGGGCGGCTGTGCAGTGGTGAGAATACCTGGTTGGAGGCGAGCTGGCGCTGCGCCAGGGTGCGCAGCATGCTCCCTTGCTCTGTCCTGAGGCATGCTGGTTGGCGCCCAGCACAATGCCCTGGATGCATTGCTCCACGCCGTGCTGGCTGGTGCAGTACTGCCAGTGCGCCGACTGGCGCGCAGGGTGCGCGTCGCCGCGCGTGGCGCGGGAGGCGCGAGAGGCGCGGCTGTCGGTCAACCCCGCGGCGCAGGCGCGCCGCGGAAGCTGCTCGACAGGCGACTTCATTGCGAACGCCGTCGCCGTTACTCCAACTTTCCTTTGCCGATCAAAAGCGCCCGTCCTTTGCTTTTTAGCCGCCGAAATTTAGCTCGCCGTTTTTCTTTATAGGCGTCTGCAACTTCCAAGCTGCGTATTCTTGTATTATCGTCGAGTAGTACAGGTACTCCGTGGGGGCAGTGTGATTCTCGTAACATGCGCGTATTCTCGTATCACTGGCTCCGAGTAGAAAAAGAA
>NW_005201635.1:0-1031 GCF_000372725.1 Emiliania huxleyi CCMP1516 | reverse complement strand
AGGGGGCGGCGGCGGAGGCGACGCCGCGACTCGTGGACACGCCGCCAACCCTAGAAGCGGAACACGTCTTCTTGTACTCCAGCCAGGGCTCGGGAGGACACGGACTCCGCTGTACTCACACCACGTACTCCGCTGTATGCACTGTCTCCTTCTCCGTTGTACTCACGCGGTGCTCTCAAGACGCTGCACAAAGACCCGTCTTCCCGCCCTGAGGCTGGCGTCCTCAGCACGTAGGCTGCCCATATCTCCCCATATCTCCCCATATCTCCCCATATCTCCCGCCCTGAGGTTGGCGTCTTCAGCACGTAGGCAGCCAACCGTGCCGCGCTCGATCCGGCAGAGCGTGTGGGTGGTAGCGGAGCACAAGAAGCCGCGGCGGCTGCTGCGGCTGCTCGGCTCGCTCGGCGCCATATCTCCCCACATCTCCCCACATCTCCCCATCTCTCCCCATCTCTCCCCATCTCTCGGCTGCTCGGCTCGCTCGGCGCCATATCTCCCCACATCTCCCCACATCTCCCCATCTCTCCCCACATCTCCCCATCTCTCCCCATATCTCGGCTGCTCGGCTCGCTCGGCGCCATATCTCCCCATATCTCCCCACATCTCCCCATCTCTCCCCATCTCTCCCCATCTCTCCCCATATCTCGGCTGCTCGGCTCGCTCGGCGCAGCGATCGCGCGCTCCTCTCGCGCGCTCCTCGAGCTCACCACGCGTGGGGAGATATGGGGAGATATGGGGAGATATGGGGAGATGTGGGGAGATATGGGGAGATATGGGGAGATATGAGCTCACCACGCGTGGGAGGCGGTCAGTGCGAGTGGATGGCGTCTCCCCATATCTCCCCATATCTCCCCATATCTCCCCATATCTCCCCATATCTCGAGCTCACCACGCGTGGGAGGTCAGTGCGAGTGGGTGGCGTCTCAGGCGGCGAGCGCGCGCTGCTCTTCGCAAACAGCAAGAGCCGCGTCCTCTCCCTCGGCAGTCTGCTTGCCAAGCACGCCTTCCGCGCGGGCACGCACGCACGCAAA
>NW_005201636.1:0-1032 GCF_000372725.1 Emiliania huxleyi CCMP1516 | reverse complement strand
CAGTTTTGCGACGGTGTATCATTCACTCTATGCCACCGTTGCATATCCGGAATTCCTGGGTCGTGCGGAGATGCATCCGGTTTGGGTACCGGCGGATAGCAGGTGAACGCTAAGGTGGGTTTCGAACCAGTGACAACGCCCGTCTGGGTTTTTTGCGCCGAGTCGAACTGCGGGATTCGAACTCGAGACCCAATGCAGTTTTGCGACGGTGTATCAGCCCGTCCCAGAATAGGTCTAGCGTGTTCGTTTCGCGACGGCAACGATGAGTAGCCCGCCGGTCGAGGTAATCCATTTGCGGTACGCGGAGTTTTGCAGCGGTTGGAAAAGCAGTTGATCCTCGGGTCCTCGGGCCCCTGCCGATCTCGTACATTTCACCCTGCTGATTTCCGCTGGCCCAGCCAGATTTGCGCAAAGTTATGCTTCTCCCCCTGCCTGTCCCTCCCCCCCTCCCTCCCCCCCTCCCTCGCTCGCTCGTGTCGGGTCTCGCCCTGACTGACTGACTGAACGCCTGTTCCTACCTACCTCTCCCCGTCGCCTGGCTGAAGGCAAACCCGCGCCGTGACCCGTGCTCCGTGAGGCGTGAGCGCGTGACAAACACGAAACAGAAGGTCTTGGAAAGGTAAGGTAATTTTCTCCACCGACGCACGAAGTGGTGGGGCAAGGGGGGCAACCGAAACCCTGCATCTCCACACGACCACACCCGGACACGGGCAGGAGGCCCACGGCCATCTCCCCACGGCGCGCACGGGCACGGCATACCGTAACGGGGACGCACCGGACGCACCGCCCCCTAGCTCTACACTAGGAGATGTGGGTAAATCAACGGCATTGGCTTGAGAGCGATTGGCGCGCGTGTGCACGAAAAGAAATTCGTACGCCGCCGCGCCGGAGGTCCAAACATGTCAACATGCACAACATACCTCACTGCGCCGGTGCCCACGCCTCGACCTTCTTGGGCAGCAACTGGTTCGACTCGTCCTCGCCATGGCCCGAGTGGCCGCCTTCACCCTTGCCCCAGGTAAAGAAGGCGCT
>NW_005201637.1:2003-10883 GCF_000372725.1 Emiliania huxleyi CCMP1516 | reverse complement strand
CTCGATCGTGGCCGCTCTGCACGGCCCGTGACGCTCCCGGGGTGGCGAGAGAGGACGGCTACTCGCGTCTGCCAACGGCGATGGCGCACCGTCCGACGGCGATGGCCCGACTCCAACGGCGACGGCGAGACAAGGCACGTACGCGAGGGCCGGTGGGCGGGACCACGCGGCCGGTCGGAGGCTCAATCGCGGCCGCTCTGCCCGGCCCGTGACGCTCCCGGGGTGGCGAGAGAGGACGGCTACTCGCGTCTGCCAACGGCGATGGCTCACCGTCCGACGGCGATGGCGCTGCTCCAACGGCGACGGCGAGACAAGGCACGTACGAGAGGTGCGGTGGGCGGGACCACGCGGCCGGTCGGAGGCTCGATCGCGGCCGCTCTGCACGGCCCGTGACGCTCCCGGGGTGGCGAGAGAGGACGGCTACTCGCGTCTGCCAACGGCGATGCCTCACCGTCCGACGGCGATGGCGCTGCTCCAACGGCGACGGCGAGACAAGGCACGTACGCGAGGTGCGGTGGGCGGGACCACGCGGCCGGTCGGAGGCTCGATCGTGGCCGCTCTGCACGGCCCGTGACGCTCCCGGGGTGGCGAGAGAGGACGGCTACTCGCGTCTGCCAACGGCGATGGCGCACCGTCCAACGGCGTTGGCGCTGCTCCAACTCGCGGCGTTGGCTCGCAACGGCGACGGCGAGACAAGGCACGTACGCGAGGTGCGGTGGGCGGGACCACGCGGCCGGTCGGAGGCTCGATCGTGGCCGCTCTGCACGGCCCGTGACGCTCCCGGGGTGGCGAGAGAGGACGGCTACTCGCGTCTGCCAACGGCGATGGCGCACCGTCCAACGGCGTTGGCGCTGCTCCAACGGCGACGGCGAGACAAGGCACGTACGCGAGGTGCGGTGGGCGGGACCACGCGGCCGGTCGGAGGCTCGATCGTGGCCGCTCTGCACGGCCCGTGACGCTCCCGGGGTGGCGAGAGAGGACGGCTACTCGCGTCTGCCAACGGCGATGGCGCACCGTCCAACGGCGTTGGCGCTGCTCCAACGGCGACGGCGAGACAAGGCACGTACGCGAGGTGCGGTGGGCGGGACCACGCGGCCGGTCGGAGGCTCGATCGTGGCCGCTCTGCACGGCCCGTGACGCTCCCGGGGTGGCGAGAGAGGACGGCTACTCGCGTCTGCCAACGGCGATGGCGCACCGTCCAACGGCGTTGGCGCTGCTCCAACGGCGTTGGCGCTGCTCCAACGGCGACGGCGAGACAAGGCACGTACGCGAGGTGCGGTGGGCGGGACCACGCGGCCGGTCGGAGGCTCGATCGTGGCCGCTCTGCACGGCCCGTGACGCTCCCGGGGTGGCGAGAGAGGACGGCTACTCGCGTCTGCCAACGGCGATGGCGCACCGTCCAACGGCGTTGGCGCTGCTCCAACGGCGACGGCGAGACAAGGCACGTACGCGAGGTGCGGTGGGCGGGACCACGCGGCCGGTCGGAGGCTCGATCGTGGCCGCTCTGCACGGCCCGTGACGCTCCCGGGGTGGCGAGAGAGGACGGCTACTCGCGTCTGCCAACGGCGATGGCGCACCGTCCAACGGCGTTGGCGCTGATCCAACGGCGACGGCGAGACAAGGCACGTACGCGAGGTGCGGTGGGCGGGACCACGCGGCCGGTCGGAGGCTCGATCGCGGCCGCTCTGCACGGCCCGTGACGCTCCCGGGGTGGCGAGAGAGGACGGCTACTCGCGTCTGCCAACGGCGATGGCGCACCGTCCAACGGCGTTGGCGCTGATCCAACGGCGACGGCGAGACAAGGCACGTACGCGAGGTGCGGTGGGCGGGACCACGCGGCCGGTCGGAGGCTCGATCGCGGCCGCTCTGCACGGCCCGTGACGCTCCCGGGGTGGCGAGAGAGGACGGCTACTCGCGTCTGCCAACGGCGATGGCACCCCGTCAGACGGCGATGGCGCACCGTCCAACGGCGTTGGCGCTGCTCCAACGGCGACGGCTAGACAAGGCACGTACGCGAGGTGCGGTGGGCGGGACCACGCGGCCGGTCGGAGGCTCGGTCGTGGCCGCTCTGCACGGCCCGTGACGCTCCCGGGGTGGCGAGAGAGGACGGCTACTCGCGTCTGCCAACGGCGATGGCACCCCATCCGACGGCGATGGCGCTGCTCCAACGGCGACGGCGAGACAAGGCACGTACGCGAGGTGCGGTGGGCGGGACCACGCGGCCGGTCGGAGGCTCGATCGTGGCCGCTCTGCACGGCCCGTGACGCTCCCGGGGTGGCGAGAGAGGACGGCTACTCGCGTCTGCCAACGGCGATGGCTCACCGTCCGACGGCGATGGCTCTGCTCCGACGGCGACGGCGAGACAAGGCACGTACGCGAGGTGCGGTGGGCGGGACCACGCGGCCGGTCGGAGGCTCGATCGCGGCCGCTCTGCCCGGCCTGTGACGCTCCCGGGGTGGCGAGAGAGGACGGCTACTCGCGTCTGCCAACGGCGATGGCGCACCGTCCAACGGCGATGGCGCGGCTCCAACGGCGACGGCGAGACAAGGCACGTACGCGAGGTGCGGTGGGCGGGACCACGCGGCCGGTCGGAGGCTCGATCGTGGCCGCTCTGCACGGCCCGTGACGCTCCCGGGGTGGCGAGAGAGGACGGCTACTCGCGTCTGCCAACGGCGATGGCGCACCGTCCGACGGCGATGGCCCGACTCCGACGGCGACGGCGAGACAAGGCACGTACGCGAGGGCCGGTGGGCGGGACCACGCGGCCGGTCGGAGGCTCAATCGCGGCCGCTCTGCACGGCCCGTGACGCTCCCGGGGTGGCGAGAGAGGACGGCTACTCGCGTCTGCCAACGGCGATGGCGCACCGTCCGACGGCGATGGCTCTGCTCCGACGGCGACGGCGAGACAAGGCACGTACGCGAGGTGCGGTGGGCGGGACCACGCGGCCGGTCGGAGGCTCGATCGCGGCCGCTCTGCACGGCCCGTGACGCTCCCGGGGTGGCGAGAGAGGACGGCTACTCGCGTCTGCCAACGGCGATGGCGCACCGTCCAACGGCGTTGGCGCTGCTCCAACGGCGACGGCGAGACAAGGCACGTACGCGAGGTGCGGTGGGCGGGACCACGCGGCCGGTCGGAGGCTCGATCGTGGCCGCTCTGCACGGCCCGTGACGCTCCCGGGGTGGCGAGAGAGGACGGCTACTCGCGTCTGCCAACGGCGATGGCGCACCGTCCAACGGCGTTGGCGCTGCTCCAACGGCGACGGCGAGACAAGGCACGTACGCGAGGTGCGGTGGGCGGGACCACGCGGCCGGTCGGAGGCTCGATCGTGGCCGCTCTGCACGGCCCGTGACGCTCCCGGGGTGGCGAGAGAGGACGGCTACTCGCGTCTGCCAACGGCGATGGCGCACCGTCCAACGGCGTTGGCGCTGCTCCAACGGCGTTGGCGCTGCTCCAACGGCGACGGCGAGACAAGGCACGTACGCGAGGTGCGGTGGGCGGGACCACGCGGCCGGTCGGAGGCTCGATCGTGGCCGCTCTGCACGGCCCGTGACGCTCCCGGGGTGGCGAGAGAGGACGGCTACTCGCGTCTGCCAACGGCGATGGCACCCCATCCGACGGCGATGGCGCTGCTCCAACGGCGACGGCGAGACAAGGCACGTACGCGAGGTGCGGTGGGCGGGACCACGCGGCCGGTCGGAGGCTCGATCGTGGCCGCTCTGCACGGCCCGTGACGCTCCCGGGGTGGCGAGAGAGGACGGCTACTCGCGTCTGCCAACGGCGATGGCGCACCGTCCAACGGCGTTGGCGCTGCTCCAACGGCGTTGGCGCTGCTCCAACGGCGACGGCGAGACAAGGCACGTACGCGAGGTGCGGTGGGCGGGACCACGCGGCCGGTCGGAGGCTCGATCGTGGCCGCTCTGCACGGCCCGAGACGCTCCCGGGGTGGCGAGAGAGGACGGCTACTCGCGTCTGCCAACGGCGATGGCGCACCGTCCAACGGCGTTGGCGCTGCTCCAACGGCGTTGGCGCTGCTCCAACGGCGACGGCGAGACAAGGCACGTACGCGAGGTGCGGTGGGCGGGACCACGCGGCCGGTCGGAGGCTCGATCGTGGCCGCTCTGCACGGCCCGTGACGCTCCCGGGGTGGCGAGAGAGGACGGCTACTCGCGTCTGCCAACGGCGATGGCGCACCGTCCAACGGCGTTGGCGCTGCTCCAACGGCGACGGCGAGACAAGGCACGTACGCGAGGTGCGGTGGGCGGGACCACGCGGCCGGTCGGAGGCTCGATCGTGGCCGCTCTGCACGGCCCGTGACGCTCCCGGGGTGGCGAGAGAGGACGGCTACTCGCGTCTGCCAACGGCGATGGCGCACCGTCCAACGGCGTTGGCGCTGCTCCAACGGCGTTGGCGCTGCTCCAACGGCGACGGCGAGACAAGGCACGTACGCGAGGTGCGGTGGGCGGGACCACGCGGCCGGTCGGAGGCTCGATCGTGGCCGCTCTGCACGGCCCGTGACGCTCCCGGGGTGGCGAGAGAGGACGGCTACTCGCGTCTGCCAACGGCGATGGCTCACCGTCCGACGGCGATGGCGCTGCTCCAACGGCGACGGCGAGACAAGGCACGTACGCGAGGTGCGGTGGGCGGGACCACGCGGCCGGTCGGAGGCTCGATCGCGGCCGCTCTGCACGGCCCGTGACGCTCCCGGGGTGGCGAGAGAGGACGGCTACTCGCGTCTGCCAACGGCGATGGCGCACCGTCCAACGGCGTTGGCGCTGCTCCAACGGCGACGGCGAGACAAGGCACGTACGCGAGGTGCGGTGGGCGGGACCACGCGGCCGGTCGGAGGCTCGATCGCGGCCGCTCTGCACGGCCCGTGACGCTCCCGGGGTGGCGAGAGAGGACGGCTACTCGCGTCTGCCAACGGCGATGGCGCACCGTCCAACGGCGTTGGCGCTGCTCCAACGGCGACGGCGAGACAAGGCACGTACGCGAGGTGCGGTGGGCGGGACCACGCGGCCGGTCGGAGGCTCGATCGTGGCCGCTCTGCACGGCCCGTGACGCTCCCGGGGTGGCGAGAGAGGACGGCTACTCGCGTCTGCCAACGGCGATGGCGCACCGTCCAACGGCGTTGGCGCTGCTCCAACGGCGACGGCGAGACAAGGCACGTACGCGAGGTGCGGTGGGCGGGACCACGCGGCCGGTCGGAGGCTCGATCGTGGCCGCTCTGCACGGCCCGTGACGCTCCCGGGGTGGCGAGAGAGGACGGCTACTCGCGTCTGCCAACGGCGATGGCGCACCGTCCAACGGCGTTGGCGCTGCTCCAACGGCGTTGGCGCTGCTCCAACGGCGACGGCGAGACAAGGCACGTACGCGAGGTCCGGTGGGCGGGACCACGCGGCCGGTCGGAGGCTCGATCGTGGCCGCTCTGCACGGCCCGTGACGCTCCCGGGGTGGCGAGAGAGGACGGCTACTCGCGTCTGCCAACGGCGATGGCAACCCATCCGACGGCGATGGCAGCGGGCGACGGCGCTGCTCCAACGGTGACGGCGAGACAAGGCACGTACGCGAGGTGCGGTGGGCGGGACCACGCGGCCGGTCGGAGGCTCGATCGTGGCCGCTCTGCACGGCCCGTGACGCTCCCGGGGTGGCGAGAGAGGACGGCTACTCGCGTCTGCCAACGGCGATGGCTCACCGTCCGACGGCGATGGCGTGGCTCCAACGGCGACGGCGAGACAAGGCACGTACGCGAGGTGCGGTGGGCGGGACCACGCGGCCGGTCGGAGGCTCGATCGCGGCCGCTCTGCACGGCCCGTGACGCTCCCGGGGTGGCGAGAGAGGACGGCTACTCGCGTCTGCCAACGGCGATGGCACCCCATCCGACGGCGATGGCGCTGCTCCAACGGCGACGGCGAGACAAGGCACGTACGCGAGGTGGGACCACGCGGCCGGTCGGAGGCTCGATCGCGGCCGCTCTGCACGGCCCGTGACGCTCCCGGGGTGGCGAGAGAGGACGGCTACTCGCGTCTGCCAACGGCGATGGCGCACCGTCCGACGGCGTTGGCGCTGCTCCAACGGCGTTGGCGCTGCTCCAACGGCGACGGCGAGACAAGGCACGTACGCGAGGTGCGGTGGGCGGGACCACGCGGCCGGTCGGAGGCTCGATCGTGGCCGCTCTGCACGGCCCGTGACGCTCCCGGGGTGGCGAGAGAGGACGGCTACTCGCGTCTGCCAACGGCGATGGCGCACCGTCCAACGGCGTTGGCGCTGCTCCAACGGCGACGGCGAGACAAGGCACGTACGCGAGGTCCGGTGGGCGGGACCACGCGGCCGGTCGGAGGCTCGATCGTGGCCGCTCTGCACGGCCCGTGACGCTCCCGGGGTGGCGAGAGAGGACGGCTACTCGCGTCTGCCAACGGCGATGGCAACCCATCCGACGGCGATGGCAGCGGGCGACGGCGCTGCTCCAACGGTGACGGCGAGACAAGGCACGTACGCGAGGTGCGGTGGGCGGGACCACGCGGCCGGTCGGAGGCTCGATCGTGGCCGCTCTGCACGGCCCGTGACGCTCCCGGGGTGGCGAGAGAGGACGGCTACTCGCGTCTGCCAACGGCGATGGCTCACCGTCCGACGGCGATGGCGTGGCTCCAACGGCGACGGCGAGACAAGGCACGTACGCGAGGTGCGGTGGGCGGGACCACGCGGCCGGTCGGAGGCTCGATCGCGGCCGCTCTGCACGGCCCGTGACGCTCCCGGGGTGGCGAGAGAGGACGGCTACTCGCGTCTGCCAACGGCGATGGCACCCCATCCGACGGCGATGGCGCTGCTCCAACGGCGACGGCGCTGCTCCAACGGCGACGGCGAGACAAGGCACGTACGCGAGGTGCGGTGGGTGGGACCACGCGGCCGGTCGGAGGCTCGATCGTGGCCGCTCTGCACGGCCCGTGACGCTCCCGGGGTGGCGAGAGAGGACGGCTACTCGCGTCTGCCAACGGCGATGGCTCACCGTCCGACGGCGATGGCGTGGCTCCAACGGCGACGGCGAGACAAGGCACGTACGCGAGGTGCGGTGGGCGGGACCACGCGGCCGGTCGGAGGCTCGATCGCGGCCGCTCTGCACGGCCCGTGACGCTCCCGGGGTGGCGAGAGAGGACGGCTACTCGCGTCTGCCAACGGCGATGGCACCCCATCCGACGGCGATGGCGCTGCTCCAACGGCGACGGCGCTGCTCCAACGGCGACGGCGAGACAAGGCACGTACGCGAGGTGCGGTGGGCGGGACCACGCGGCCGGTCGGAGGCTCGATCGTGGCCGCTCTGCACGGCCCGTGACGCTCCCGGGGTGGCGAGAGAGGACGGCTACTCGCGTCTGCCAACGGCGATGGCTCACCGTCCGACGGCGATGGCGCGGCTCCAACGGCGACGGCGAGACAAGGCACGTACGCGAGGTGCGGTGGGCGGGACCACGCGGCCGGTCGGAGGCTCGATCGTGGCCGCTCTGCACGGCCCGTGACGCTCCCGGGGTGGCGAGAGAGGACGGCTACTCGCGTCTGCCAACGGCGATGGCGCACCGTCCAACGGCGTTGGCGCTGCTCCAACGGCGACGGCGAGACAAGGCACGTACGCGAGGTGCGGTGGGCGGGACCACGCGGCCGGTCGGAGGCTCGATCGTGGCCGCTCTGCACGGCCCGTGACGCTCCCGGGGTGGCGAGAGAGGACGGCTACTCGCGTCTGCCAACGGCGATGGCGCACCGTCCAACGGCGTTGGCGCTGCTCCAACGGCGACGGCGAGACAAGGCACGTACGCGAGGTGCGGTGGGCGGGACCACGCGGCCGGTCGGAGGCTCGATCGTGGCCGCTCTGCACGGCCCGTGACGCTCCCGGGGTGGCGAGAGAGGACGGCTACTCGCGTCTGCCAACGGCGATGGCGCACCGTCCAACGGCGTTGGCGCTGCTCCAACGGCGACGGCGAGACAAGGCACGTACGCGAGGTGCGGTGGGCGGGACCACGCGGCCGGTCGGAGGCTCGATCGTGGCCGCTCTGCACGGCCCGTGACGCTCCCGGGGTGGCGAGAGAGGACGGCTACTCGCGTGCCAACGGCGATGGCGCACCGTCCAACGGCGTTGGCGCTGCTCCAACGGCGTTGGCGCTGCTCCAACGGCGTTGGCGCTGCTCCAACGGCGACGGCGAGACAAGGCACGTACGCGAGGTGCGGTGGGCGGGACCACGCGGCCGGTCGGAGGCTCGATCGTGGCCGCTCTGCACGGCCCGTGACGCTCCCGGGGTGGCGAGAGAGGACGGCTACTCGCGTCTGCCAACGGCGATGGCGCACCGTCCAACGGCGTTGGCGCTGCTCCAACGGCGTTGGCGCTGCTCCAACGGCGACGGCGAGACAAGGCACGTACGCGAGGTGCGGTGGGCGGGACCACGCGGCCGGTCGGAGGCTCGATCGTGGCCGCTCTGCACGGCCCGTGACGCTCCCGGGGTGGCGAGAGAGGACAGCTACTCGCGTCTGCCAACGGCGATGGCGCACCGTCCAACGGCGTTGGCGCTGCTCCAACGGCGACGGCGAGACAAGGCACGTACGCGAGGTGCGGTGGGCGGGACCACGCGGCCGGTCGGAGGCTCGATCGTGGCCGCTCTGCACGGCCCGTGACGCTCCCGGGGTGGCGAGAGAGGACGGCTACTCGCGTCTGCCAACGGCGATGGCGCACCGTCCAACGGCGTTGGCGCTGCTCCAACGGCGTTGGCGCTGCTCCAACGGCGACGGCGAGACAAGGACGTTACCCCAGGGTGCCGTGGACCGGAACCACGCCGGCCGGCCGGAGGGCTTCGATCGTGGTCCCCTTCTGCCCCGGCCCGTTGACCCCTTCCCCGGGTTGG
>NW_005201637.1:0-1616 GCF_000372725.1 Emiliania huxleyi CCMP1516 | reverse complement strand
GTACGGAAGTTGAGGCTGGTCGAGAGGAAGAGGCTGCCGTGCGAGCCGGCAGCTGGCTGGCTCGGGCGGACTGACTCCGGCGTGTTTTTTCGGCTTCTTCTTTCATAGTAGCGTATACGCTACTTTCGTTTACCCACATTCTGCGAGTACTTTTTTCTTATCACCCGAGGGGCCTCGGTCTTGCGGAGCAGCTCGGCTATAGCAGACAGGGCGCGGTGCGCTGGCGCTTGGGTACGCGATCTGGTAGGCGATCTGCCCAGCCACCAGCTGAGGGAGCACATCATGGGCAAGCCCAGCCGCCGCCCGGAGCGCGACCCCGAGCCGCCGCCAGCGGTACGCGAGCGTCTAGTCGCAGCCGCTGAGCAACATGCTGCCGCGGCCAGGGCCAGCGCCGAAGCACCGGCGCCGAGGCCCCCATGGACGCTTCGCTCCATTCTTCCAGAGTCTCTGCTGCTGCCGTGGTGGGTGGTGCTGTTCCTGTCGGGATACGCGCTGCTCAAGCTCGGCATGGGCCTCGAGCACCCGTGCGGAGTCCTCGGCATTTCCGGCAGCGTGAGTCGCGGCGCAATCTCCAAGTCGTACCGCGCCCTCTCCATGTGCACGCACCCGGATAAGCTGCGCGCGAGGTCGGAGGACGACATGAAGCGCGGCGAGCTGCTCTTCAAGCGCGCCTCCCGCGCCCGCGAGGAGCTCCTCGCCTCGATGCGCGCGCCTGGTCCTGCCGCACCAGCCGAGGCACACCCGTCCGAGGCGGGCGGGGCGGGAGGCGAGGGCGAGGCGTCGGCCGAGGCCGCCGCGCAAGCGACGTGCTCGACGGAGCTGGACGCGGCTCTTTACCGCGGCGTCGTGGCGGTCGTGTCCTACCTACGTGAGCTCGGGCTGCGCCACATCGGCCTCGCGGTCGGCGAGTTCCTCTGGGGCGTGGTCAGCTTTGAGCACGGCCCGACCTACACCTGCTCCCTCCTCCTCCTCCTCCTCACGCTCCTCTCCTTCGTCTGGGCGCTGGTCAGCTACCTCGTCGCCACCGGGCCGGTCACCACCCTCCTCTCCGCCGCCGCCGCCGCCGCCATCGGCCCTCTCCCCACGCTCGCCCTCCTGCCCGCCCTCCCCTTCCTGCGCGCCGTCGACTTTGCACGTACCGACCTGAGGCGGCTCCTCGGGGGAGGAGTGCGCCCGCCCGCCGCCGCCTCCGAGCCCGCCGAGGCGGCTGCCGGGCCGCAAGCCGAAGAGAGCGACGGTGGCGAGGAGGACGAAAGCGACAAGGAGGGCGGGGAGGAGGAGCAGCGGCGGGGCGTTGGCGGCGTTGGCGGCGTTGGCGGCGCGGGTGGCGCGGGCGGCGCGGGCGGGGCGGGTGGCGCGGGCGGCGAGCCCCTGGCGGGCTCCGCTTCTCCCCACCCTGCGGGCGGCCGCCTCGCCGCGCGGTCCGACGAGCTGCCTCGCAAGGGCGGGCTGCGGCGGCGGAGACCCAGCGCGAGCGAGGTGGCGGCACAACGCGAGGTTCCGATCGCCGCACGAGAGAGAGAGCAGCAAAGAGAGAGAGGGAGAGGGAGAGACGGAGACTGCCAGCCGCGCCCGCGCCGTCGCCCCGCCCGCGCCGTCCGCGCCACCCGCGCCGC
>NW_005201638.1:0-1032 GCF_000372725.1 Emiliania huxleyi CCMP1516 | reverse complement strand
GTGCGGCGCTACGGCCATCTGCACCACGGGTGCGGCCTCGATAACCGGCGCTGCTGTGGGGGGCGGGCCTCCCATTTGAACGTGCATTAGGGGCTGCACGGCCGCTTCCGGCTCCTCGGGTGGCGGCGACTTGCGCTTCATCGGAAGCGTGGGGATTCCGGCGTCGACGGGCGCGGAGGCGGTGGCAGCACCCGCGGAGGGATTCGCGAACCAGAGCACGTCGCCAGCCGCCTGGCCCTGGACAGCCGCCTCGCCCGCTTCCTCGCCCATGAGAGCGCCAGCGGAACGCTCCCGCAAAAGTCCTTGCGTCTCCGCGCCAGTTTACTTTTTCCAATCCTCGCAAATCTGAAACAAAATCCTTCCGCGAGGAGACCGCAGCAGGGGCGTCTCAACATCTCCTTCATGACCGGTCTCAATGTCCCACCCCCCTGCGCGCGGGCCTAGGCCCGCGGGTAGTCTCCCCCCATCCCCAGGGCCTCCAGGGCTCGCACCTACCTACCTCAACCTCTCACAGACCAGCGCACAGCGCCCTGAGGTATTTTCTTCTCAGTGACAAGGCTGTGAAGCGTCACACCAATCCTCGCTACCCAACGCGGCCAAAGGATATCCTCATATCCAACAGTGGCCAGGGGCGGGGCTTGCATTTTTGCCGTCGCCAGTCGCCCCCCCCAAACGCTACAGCGGGGGCGGCGGCGGCGGCGGGGGCGGCGGGGCGGCGGCGGCGGCGCGACGGGGTGGGTAGGGGGGTGGGGAGCCGCTGCCGTGTGCGCTGCGCGTGCGCGCACCGCACACCATACGGCGGGAAACAGACGGCGAAGGGGGGCGCGGCGGCAGCGGCGCAGCGCGCGCGCGGCGCGCGCGACGGAGGGGCGGAGCAGCGACCGCTGGCGCGGTCGCTGCTCCGTCTGTCCCGGAGCGCCGTCTGCGCGGGGTGCGCGTCAGGAGAGGGGGCGAGCGTGGCGGCGCGGGACGCGCGGCGGCGGCGGCGAGCAGCCGAACGCTCCGTAAGCGGTGAGGCAGCCGGGCGACGAG
>NW_005201639.1:0-1032 GCF_000372725.1 Emiliania huxleyi CCMP1516 | reverse complement strand
CTACTACGACTACTTCCAAAAGCTCCAGCAGGGTTACGCCGTCTGAGGACGCGGCCTGCCGGTGTACGCCACTCAGCCATGTCCATGTAGGCTGGCCCGCACACGCCCTCGCGCGCGCTCGCGCATGCCCCACCGAGGGTGGTCGGGGTCGGTCGGCGACGCCCATTTATTCGTGCCCGCTGGCACGCGCCGCGCGACGTACGTCTCTCTCTTCTCCCCGGTCCGCTTACGCCTAGTGCCACTACCGGGTAGCCTGGTCCCGCGCAGCGCGGCGGCCGCCCGAATCAATGTGTACCTGTTTGCGCCGCCGCCGGCGTGTGTTACCCCGAGTTGCGTTTGTGACCGTAACGATGTAAGAGCAAGGTCACACGCGGCACTGTGGCTCAGTGAAATCAGAAACATCGCGGCGCACATTACGCCACTCGAGATGCGAAATCATACTCAAAGCGTGTGTGGGCTAGTTCCATTTCACTCTGACACGCTAATCTTGAAAACGTCCAACGGAGCTCCGTGTTGCTCCCAGCGCCCTCCCCCGCGCTTCCTGCGACCCTAGCCGATGGTACTAGCATGGGAGGTCATCTGGCTACCGCGAGAGCGACCCAACTCGTCGACATCGTCCGATGATGGTGCCGCAAAGTCAGCCTTCGGAGGCTATCGTGGGGTCGAGCCGTCAGTAGCCGTGACATGTGGTTCCACCACCCCTCGTAGGCTTTGCCTCTGACCATCACCGTTCCCAGGCTGCCTAATGGGATGGAAAGGAAGGCTGGGCGAGCGTATAGAAGCGTGCTCGACCTCGTCGTGGCAACCTGTACGGCAGCGCTGGCAGGCGCGATGAGCGTCGTGCCACCTGACCCGAGACGGGTCGCAGGCGTCGTACCGAGCGCGTCGAGACCGTGTCCTGATGTGATCTGTACGGGCGAGTCACGTCGGCGTCAAAGGAGCGACGTGTGACCTGTCAGAGCTTGATCTCCGATCTCAGCGGCGTCGAGTCGTCTCCGGTGCGCAACAAAGGTACATCCCCAGGACGCGCAG
>NW_005201640.1:0-1032 GCF_000372725.1 Emiliania huxleyi CCMP1516 | reverse complement strand
ATCTTCGCCACCACCCTCGCCGCCACCACCATCGCCACCGCCCTTGCCGCCACCATCACCACCACCCTCGCCACTACCTTTACCGCCACCCTCACGTGCCGCCACCGTCGCCGCCTCCCTCACCACCGCTGCCGTTGCCACCTCCCTCACCGCCACCGCCGTCGCCGCCGCCCAGCCCACCATCGCCGCTGCCGCCCCCGCCATCGCCACCTCCTAGCCCGCCGCCTCCATCTCCGCCACCGTCTCCACCGCCGCCCTCGCCACCTCCCTCACCGCCGCCACCCTCACCACCACCCTCGCCACCGCCACCCTCGCCCCCACTGCCGCCCTCTGCTCCGCCCGAGTCCGTCACCTACCACAAGGTCTCTGGTGATTCTACCTGCGCCACTGCTGGGTTTCAAGATTACTCCGGGGACGCGGCGGGCTGTGTCACGGCGGCCGAAGGCGCCGGATACGACTTCACGACAGCCAGGAATGGAGGCCATGCGGTGCCTGTGATTCACAATCCCACGTCAACCTACACGCGCACCTGTGTTGTGTGCGAGAACATGATCTACGCCGGGCGTCCAGATATGCTCTTCTTCGATAGCCCCTCAGGTCCGACGAGCTGCAACCAAAATGGCCAGCAGACCAAGTACCACATCTGCGAATCCCTCTCACCCTCGCCACCGCCATCTCCGCCGCCACCCTCACCACCGCCATCACCGCCACCACCATCGCCACCGCCCTCGCCGCCACCACCCTCGCCACCGCCCTTGCCGCCGCCGTCAGCATCGCCCTCGCCGCCGCCGCCCTCGACCTTGCCAACGCCGCCGCCTCCCTCGGCATGGCCATCGCCGCCGCCTCCGTCCGTGTCGCCCTCGCCGCCGCCTCCCTCGACATCGCCGTCGCCGCCGCCTCCCTCCGCCTCACCGTCTCCGCCGCCGCCGTCCACCTCACCGTCACCACCGCCTCCGTCCGCCTCACCCTCGCCGCCGCCGCCGTCCACCTCGCCGTCACCGCCCCCTCCCTCCGCCTCGCCGTCGGCTTGAG
>NW_005201641.1:0-1033 GCF_000372725.1 Emiliania huxleyi CCMP1516 | reverse complement strand
AAGGAGAACGCTGATTCCAAAATCGCTGTTCACACTTCACAGGTAAGTGTAAGCGGAGCAGTTGAGTAGATACAGCGAATCCTTTGTGTTCACACTGCAAGAGCAGGTGTGAACCGATTTCGGCCTTAGCCGTCGGTATGCCAATAGCGTGCTAGCCAAGTAGTACGCAGTTGGATTCCGAGGGGTGTCCCATCACAAGTTCGGCTGCCGACAGACAAGATTGTCCCTTAGTCGACAGCACCCGCCTTTGGACGGTGCTCTGACTGGCTTTGAGAATATATTTTTCTTTTTGGTTCACATGGCTAGAGGTTGGCCTCCCACCGTTGTGAACATAGTCTGGCCCGGAGATGACTTCGTAGTGGATCCCTGGAAGGAAGCTCTCGGCAGGCTGAAGAGGACATCCATCCTGCGCTTATTGCGGGCGGGCGGGCGGGGCGGGATCCACTTTGTATTCGCCACACGCCTCCCTACCGGTATACATACCGGGGGAGGTATTTCAAGTCTTTCCGCTGCCGCCTTTCTGATTGCCCCCCCTCGGACAACCTTTCGCTTCACACACGGTGCCAAGGGCACAAACAAGAAAGAAAGAAAGAAAGAAAACAGACAAGCCAAGGGCACAAACAAGAAGAAAGAAAGAAAGAAAACAGGCACCCAAAGGGAGGGATGGCACAAACAAGAGCTCAACAAACGCGTTCCCGTAAATTCTTTTTCTGGGCAGGTGCCGCTCATGGCGGACGAGGAGGTTTGCCCCGTCTGCCACGACCCGCTGGGCGACGCGCCCAAGGCCGTGCAGACGCTCTGCGGCCACATCTACTGCGCCGACTGCCTGCTCGAGTGGCTCCAGCAAGCCAAGCGCTGCCCGCTCTGCAACGCGGAGGTCAAGCCGGGAAAGCAGGAGCGCGGAGAGAGCGTGCGAGACCGTTGTCACAGACTGCCACAAAGCCCGGGTTCGCGTCGCCTCATACTCGCCAACTTGGGGAGCTTGCGCCGTAGGACCTTCGCTCGCTCGCGCCCATCCGGGGAGGGCTGCGCG
>NW_005201642.1:3011-11447 GCF_000372725.1 Emiliania huxleyi CCMP1516 | reverse complement strand
CCCCTCTCTCTCTCTGCCGACGACCCGGCTCGCACTGTCTCAGCCTCCACAGCCCAGCCGCGGCCGCCCTCCCACCGCTGCTGAACCCGCCCTCTCCCGCCGCCACGCCTCCCCAGAGCACGCCCCCCACCTCGCCGCCGCGCCCACGACACCCGAACCCACCATCCCCTACCCCACCGTACCCGAACCCACCCTCCCCTACCCCACCGTACCCGAACCCACCCGCAGGGGAGCTGGCCAAGGCGGGGCTGGGACCGGAGCACGTCAAGGCGCTGGTGGCGTCGCTCAGCGACACGTACCGCAGGGTCGCCTTCCCCGCCGCCGCCGCGCACGCCGCCGAGGACCAGGCGGCAACGGCGAAGACGTGCGGCAACGGCGCGGCGAGCAGAGGCAGGGCGGGCGCGGCAAAGGTTGCCCCCGCGCGGAGAGCGGCGCCGCCGCGTCCCCGCAAGGGCTCGGCTGGCGGCGCGGGCATGGAGGCGGTGGCGACGACAGAGGAGGAGGGGGAGGAGGAGGGGGGCGCCGCCGACCAGAGCGACGGCCGGCGGCAGGTTGCGCGCTCGAGGGGCGGCAGCGGCGGCGGCCGCGGACAGCTGAAGAGCAAGCGCGAGGATAAGAAGAGCTTGCTCCTGGCGGCCGCGGAGGATGCCGCGGCGGACGAGTGCTCGGACGGCGAGGGTGGGGGGGCAGCCTACAGGAACGGCTCGGTGCACGGCGCGAGGGCGGCGTCGGGGAGGCTGCCAGAGGGGGGCGGCGATGGGAGCCAGAGCCCGGACGAGCGCGAGACGCTGCGTGGCAGCAGCTGAAGCGGCACACTCTTGACTCACCTCTCCTCCCCCTCTCTGTGACTCGCGCACCTCGGTGGTGCGGCGAGAAAGCGTACTGTTTAGCAGCTCACCCTCTCTGTGTGATGGTTATGGCGGCGCGGGCCAGATGTCATGGACGGCGTGTATGCGCTCTGTCGGAACCGCAGCGGCGCGCTCGTTGTTGAGCGTCTGTCTCCGGGGTGGAGTGTAGTTGTTGGTGTGTGCATGTGTGTGTGTGTGTGTTTTATTTACCCGCACCGCGGTGGAAGAAAAGAAAACCCCTCTGGGTCCGAGAAACGCCGAAGTTTCTATACCCCTGTCATCCTTGCTCCCAGCGCGTCTCGCAAAGGAGAGCCCTCATCGCAGCGGCCTCTGCTTCAGCGCCACAACTGCCACCACACGCCGGCAGCAGCCACACAAACGACGCTCATACCATCGCCACACCACCAGTCATTACATTCGCCACGACGACGCTCACCTGAGCACGCACGCCACTTCCCGCTGCCGCTCCACTCACGTACGACCCCAACCAACGCAGGTCACCAATATGCCCACCTCGCACTTGAACGCGCTGCTCGTCTCTACGGCAATGGCGTCCTATCTCCTGGGCCGAGCCGTTGCCACCAAGCAGCAGCACATCGGGAAGTTTGGTGGCACGGTTTGGCCATCGAGCCGACTGTTGCCGAAGAACCCGTTCGTCTTTTGAACCTCTCGTCTACAAATAGCGCTCAGTGTGTGGATCAGCGAGATCAATCTCTCAAATTACCTGAGTCCGAGTCAGCAGTGACTGCACGGGGTCCGCACACATGTGACATGAGACATGACTGCGCACGGCCCGGCGGGCGTGCAGCACGGGGCCGTACGGCGGTCAGACGTCAGTCGTCCCCTCGCCAGATTGACAGAGCGTAGTGCCAGCCTCCTGTTCTTATATGTACGTACTCTCTCTTATGTATGTGAGATGGAACAGAGCTACATACACTGAAAATATGGAGCGTGGAGTGGGCCTGCGGCGGACGGCCAGGGTGCGGGCGGGGTGTGCGCGCCGCCGGCGCCGGCCCACCCACGTCCTTCGTCACCCTGTCACATGACACATGCACAACCATGAATAGAAGGCCAGAAGCGGCTGGCACACGTAGCAACGCGTCCGATGTGTGTCTGATGAGACTCTCTCAGGCACTAGAGGAGCCAGCCGCAGCAACAGTCACGCCTGATGTCAGTCAGGACCGCGAGCAGTGGTAAGCGCAAAGTCGGCCTCGAACTCCTCGCGGTCGCGCTTGCGCGCCGCGCCGTCCGGGCCGTAAGAGCCGAGCCTGGTGTTGGCCCGCTCTAGCCAGCCGTAGAGGAGGGGGCGGCAGCGCTTGTAGGCCAGAGCCCCATCCACCGCCTCGCACCAGCGCATCGTTGCGGGCGGCAGGCGGAGGACCTTGGTGGCGGACGGGAAGGCGTTGGGGATGGTGGCGGTGTCTGGCACGGTGAGACGCGGGACAGGGCGGAGCAGCCGGCGAAGGCAAAGCTGCCGATGGAGGTGAGGCCAGCTTATCTAGGGTACCATACTTCCGGGCCGGTGTGCGGGGAGCGATGGAACCTTAACGACCGCCCAGAAGCTTTCTGAGCGACCCAATCGGGCCAGGATCATCAGCATATGTCCCCTCCACAACATCGTGGGCGTTTGAGCGGTATTTGAGGAGCGCCACGACTCTGAAGTTCGGCCGGGTGGTCTGCAGACCCCCCCCCCCCGGAGCAGCAGAGGCTCCGGGGGGTCGAAAAGTCGACGCTGGGAGTCGCACTCGTCAAGCCATCGCAGCACCACGCGGTCCGCACGTACCGCCCACACCCCCTCCACCGCTTAGAAGGCGCAGATCGACCGCCGGGCCGCGTAGTCGTCGTTAAGGAGCGGTTTTCGGAGCCGTACGAAGAGGTCCAAAACGGGCGAATACATGACATCAGAGTACGGGTGTGGGGAAGGCCCTAAAACGGCGGGAGCGGGGAGGGGTAGGGGGTGGCGGGTGCCACGGTGCCTGACGTGATTGTGGGCGTCTCGAGGGGTCAGGATGTCTTTCCAGCGTGCCGTCATCTCCCGTCCCGCGTCCACCACAATGGAAGAATAAGAAAGAGTTTACGGCAGCCTCGAGCCATCTCGGGACGCCATCTCGCCCCTCAGGCAGCCGATGGTGCCGGGGGAGAGGTATGTCCCTCTGCCGCAGCCCGGCTTCCGCTGGAACGTCCTCGACTACGGCGGCCCCAACACCATCTCGTCTCCGCTGCGCAACAGCCCGCCGCTGCGGCGATTTGGGCGTCGCGCTGGCAATGCCTGTGGCAGCGGGCCGTGACCGGCGTCTCCCCACAACTCTGCCTGTGAACAGGCACGGTGTGGCACTGCCTGTGGCAGCGCTTCCCGCACCAGCGGAGGCGGGGCGGCGGGGTTTCGGGGTTTCGCCGCCGGCACACTGCGCGTGTTGGCGACACGAGGCCGCGTGCGGCAGGATCCAGGAACGCGATGTTTGCGCTGAAGCCACCACGGCTACCAGATGTCTCAACTGGCAGTTGAATCGTAATGTTCCACTCGACCAAAAAGAAATGTCTTTCAAAAGCGGCGGGGGCATGCACGCGCCACGCGCCGCACACTCAGGCGAGGGACTTCAGCACACTCCACGCCGTGTGGGGCTACGACACACTGTAGCACGCACACAACGGCGACTACATCAAGACAGCGAAAGCCTTCATCCGCACCGCCGCCATCGGCGCCACCGCCTCCCACGCTCCCACTGCCGGGTCGTACCGCTCGACCGAGCTGAGGCGATTTAAACCGGGACCCATTCCGCTTGCGACATAGAGCTTGCCGTCGAGCGCCGCCACGGCGTGAGCCTCCCGCGCCTCTGCCATCGGCGCCACCGCCTCCCACGCATCCGTCCCCGGGTCGTACCGCTCCACCGAGCTGAGGTAGCCGCCGTCGTCGTTGCTGCCTCCCACCGCGTACAGCTTGCCCTCGAGCACCGCCAGGGCGTGATGAAACCGAGCCGTCGTCATCGGCGCCACCGCCTCCCACGCATTGGCATCCGGGTCGTACCGCTCCACCGAGGTGAGGTAGCTGGGGAAGCCATCCTCGTCGAGGTTGTGGCCTCCCACCGCGTACAGCTTGCCGTCGAGCGCCGCCACATCATGGTCGTCCCGCTCCGCCGCCAGCGGCCCCACCTCCTCCCACGCACCCACCGCCGGATCGTACCGCTCGACCGAGCTGAGGTAGCCGTCCTCGCCGTTGAAGCCTCCAACGGCATAAACCTTGCCGTCGAGCATCGCCACGGCGTGACCCGCGCGTGGTGTCGCCATTGGCGCCACCGCTTCCCATGCGTTCCTAGCCAAGTCATACCGCTCCAAGAGGTTGGAAGTTGCGTCGTCAGCCCCACTCATGCCGCCCGCTGCGTAGAGCTTGCCATCAAGCACCGCCATGCCTGCATTTTCACGTGCCGAAGGCATCGGCGCCACAGCCTCCTCCTCCCACTCGTTTGTGGACGGGTCGTACCGCTCCATCGAGTTGAGGTTATCGTCGTCCTCATCGCGGCCGCCAAACACGAGCATGCGCGGCCTCTCGCGCTTCGGCAGCGTCTCCCTCCAGCCGCGGCGCCACGCGCGGCACGTTCCTTTGGCGGCGTGCGCCTTGGTCGGCAGCTGGGCGAGGATGTGCGGGGCGAGGTCCGGCGAGAGGAGGACCTCGGAGAGCACCCACTCGGGCTGCTCCACGAGCCGTGCGGCGTGCTCCTCCGCCACGCGCAGCGCGGCGTCGCTCGCGCCCGCCTGCGCCTCGATGATGGCGCACAGCTGCGCTGGCGAGAGGCCCGCGACGCGGGCGCCGATGCGGTGGGAGGCCATTGGCGCGGGCGGCCGCGGAATCCAGGATTAGGTGCAAGTTTGAGAGCAAGTTTTGAGGATTCGCTCGCAAGGGTGTGCGGGATAATTGCCTGTGCTCGGTGCGTATTCAATGAACAGCTGCCTCTGGAAGGCACCGAGAGATACCAAATGGCGCAAATGACCAAAATCAAGATTGTGTAACGCGGGCTGTGCCACTGTGAAATGGAACTAGCCGGTACCTTCTCTCTCTCGACGCGTCCACCCGACTGCGCGGCTTGACGGCTGTCGTGCTGCGGGCACGACAGCCGTCAAGCTCTTGCCGCCGTACCGGTCGGCTGGAGACGCGCGCGCGCGACTCCCAGGGCAGTCTTTGGCATGGCCTCGCCTGCCTGCGCACCCGTGCGTGCATGTCGCGCGCAAACATGGTCCTGCGCGTTGGCGCTGCCCACCATTGCGCCATTGCGCGCATGTGGACACGACCGTCGGTGACCACAGCAGCGTGTGCCTCTTGTGATGTACATGTATTTTAGCTCTAAAACTCGCCCGGCGAACACCGACTGCGAGAGAGGGATCGCACGCGCGTGGCGCGCCAGCAGCAGCCCGGGGGGAGGGCGCGCTCTCTCTCTGCCTCTGCGCAGAGCTCTGGGCAAGTGCGTGTGAGGCGCGCAGAGCGCGCGTCCGTTGCACGGTCCGACTAGGGCACCAATCGGCGCCGAACGCGCGCGCCAGAGCGGGCTGGGGTCGCTCGGTACATGCCCTGGCGCGCGCCAGGACGGCTGCCGAGGGCCTGCGGCAGGGGACGAGGGTGAGCTTCAAGCACCAGAAAGGACCTCACCGCCTGGGAGGATCTGCTCTGGGGTGACAGGGGATGGTTGGGTATGCGTGGCTACGTGTGCTATTGTGTGCTACTGGAGATCTGGGACCCTTCTCGGGCCCTCTCGAGCTCTGGCGCAGCGCCGCGCTGCAGGCTGTGCGAGTGGTGTGACGGCGCGCCTCTCGGTGGTTGGGCGTAGGTCGTGCCGTTGGAGGCCCGGAGCCGCGGCGGCGAGTCGCGCATATTCGTCGCCGGCGCGCGCGCCGGCTGTGAACAAACGTAGTCGAGAGGGGACGCACGCACGCGCCCCTTGAAACGAGGCTCGGCCGTCCCACAGACTTGACGAGGCGAGACACGCCTTTGTATTTAGCGGGAGGAAGCCAGGTGGGGTTTAGCCCAATGTGTTGCAGCGACGCGGGAGCGCCGACGATGATGACGCCGGCGTCAGTCTCAGATTTGCAAAGCTGATCCACGTCCGTCTCATACGCCAGGTGCGGAGTGCCTGCTGGCAGCGCCGGCACAGGCGACGTGATTGATTCCCAGCAAAAGTTTCGGTCGCACCGCTGCTGTGAGAGGCCGAGATCGTGAGATGAACGGCACGTCCTCCTTCCGCACGCAGCCCTCCATATCCGTGACTGCAGCCAGGAAGGAGGATTGAAAGCGCCATCTACGGTCGAAGCTTAGTCTTTGATCCGCAGCGGATGCGAAGCCAGTCCCAAGCGGCCCAAAGCAGTGAATGAATTCTCGAGTCACAATACTCACACACTCCGCGGGTCACGGGACTGGCGCACACTGGCAGTAACAGTAGGTAGGTAGGTAGAAAGGTGAAGAACAGCCAGGCTCGGACTGGACACCAACGCGGTATGGGTGGACGCTGGACAGATGATGACGACACGCACGAGCGACACACAGACACAAAAGAGCTCACAAGACACACAGCCAGCGGGCTGCCACACACCCTGAGTCGGCTTACACATAACTCAAGGCCAGTACACAGAAGTGGGGTTCACTCTCAAAAAAGAGAAAAAATGCCGAAAAGCAGGCTCCGACGCCGCCTTGGACTAGCGACCGCACGCTCCTCTGCCAGCTCCTCTGCTACTCTCGCGCCTCCTCTGCCTGCTCCCACGACATCGCCAGCATGCTGACCGTAGAAGCTCCGCAGCACGCCGGCACGGCGCGGACGGCAGCCTGCCTCTCCACGCCTGCCCTGCTCGCCTTCGCCCTCTGCGCCACCGGAGCCGGTGCCGTCGCCTGGCATCTCAACGCCGCCGCGCCCGCCGCCGCCCGCCCTGGCATCCCGCTCTGCTCCAACTCGTGCTCCAAGCTCTTGGCGCACCTGAGCGCCATCGGAGTCACCGACTATACGGGCGAGGGCACGTGCGACGACGGAGGCAGCGGCTCCAGCTCGAGCGCCTGCCTCTACGGCACCGACTGCAGGGACTGTGGTCCCCGCAAGAGCCTCGAGCCGCCGCCGCCTCCGCCAGCGCCAAAGAGCTTGCCCAAGATGGGCACGATAACGCCGACGTCGACGACGACGATTGCTCTCTTCTCGGGCGTCGGCGGGAAGGGCGGCGTGACGCTGTACAAGGGCGACAACGTCGGGATCATGAACGAGGGGGTCAAGGCGGCGGGGGTGAAGAAGGGGCTGCACCGGCTGGGCGAGGTGTCGAAGCAGCTCGGCCTCGAGCTCGAGCTCGGCTCGCCCCGCCGTCCCCGCCCCATCCTCGCGCAGGACAGCGTCTCCCTGAAGGCGATGATCAACGGCTTTTCGGACGGCGCGCGCCGCCCCCCCACACACACAGAGACACACACAGACACACACAGACACACACACACACACACACACACACACACACACACACACACACACACACACACACACACACAGAGAGAGAGAGAGAGAGAGAGAGAGAGAGAGAGAGAGAGCAGAGAGAGAGAGAGCAGAGAGAGGGAGAGCGTGATGCCACGGCGCGTGAGACGGAGGGCGGGAGAGAGGCGCTCTCACTCGCACGCCGAAGGGCACGGGCCGCGCCGGTGACGCCCGGTGCGGCGCCGCAGGCGTGGCGAAAGGCGCGGCTGAGAATGCCGACCCGGAGAGCGGGCTCGGCACGCAGATACAGCAGGGCCTGCAGCACGTGGGCACATTCGCGTACAACCAGGCGCTGGGCACACGCCGGCGGTGTGTGTGTGAACGGAGCGAGGTGGGAACAGCGGCTCCTCACACGTCCAGCTGTGGACTAGGCGCTGGGCATGCCGGCGCCGCCGCCGCCCGGCATCGCGGCCATGCTCAAGTCGGGCATGGGCGACAAGTGGGGCTAGGCGGGAGCGGGGTGTGTGTGCGCAGGGTGTGAGTGAGACGCCTCCGCTGCTGCACTTCTTTGCGCGCCCTCTTCTGCGGCGCCGTCGTCAGCAGCCGCGCGCCATCAGAGAGCAAGCCCAGTGTCGGTGGGGCGACTCTCGGTGGGGCGACTCTCGGTGCGGGGCGCGAGGGCGGCCGCGTGTGTTTGGGCGAGGCGGCGGGCCGTGGCGGGTGAGGTGTGGGAGAGAGCGGGACCTTGAGAGGGGCGTGTGTGCGTCTGCGACTTTGATGGCTCTGATACTACCTTAAGGTGTATACTAAGTGGTGGTGGTCGCGCCGCACGATTGTGCCGCGTCTAGCTCTGACTGGTCTCTGCCAACGGGCCGTTTTGGCTTTTGCGAACGGGGGGGTATAGCCTATCCTACTCGCGCTGGAGCGGCTCACAACCACGGAGGCGACGCCTCGAAAGTGGTGCGGGACGCGGTGCGAACTCGCGGCCATGCATGTACACGGTGCGAAGGGAGGCGGCAGAGGACACAGAGAAGAGGGAGATAAAGCCGTAGTGGACCGACGGACGTACGGGCACATGTGTCAGAGCACGCACGAGTGGGTGTGCGAACAATTTCGATCAGACAGTGAGGCCGGGGTCGCACACGGCAGGGGTGGCGGGA
>NW_005201642.1:0-2064 GCF_000372725.1 Emiliania huxleyi CCMP1516 | reverse complement strand
CCAAAGGCGACGGCGCAGGCGCCTTGGCCGGAGGCGGTGTCGAGGCACTGCCTGCCTGGCCGGGCGCCGGTGTCGACAGAGAGAGTACGGGCATTTCCGGAAGCTTGAAGCCGCCAAAGGGCGACGGCGCAGGCGCCTTGGCCGGAGGCGGCGCGGCCCTCTTGGCGGGCGGCGGAGCCTCGGCCGGCTTGAAAAGCGAGTCGAAGAGGCCGGGCGGAGGAGGCGGCGGCGGCGGCGGCGGCGGCGGCGGCGGCTTCAGAAACTCAAACATGCCCGCGGACGGCGGCGGTGCCGCCGGTGCCGGTGCCGGCGGAGGCTTGAGGAACGAGTCGAAGAGGCCGGGCGGAGCGGGCGGCGGCGGCGGCGGCGGCGGCGGCGGCGGCGAGAAGAAGTCGAACATGGGCTTGGACGGTGCCGGCGACTTTGACGGCGACGCCCGTGACGGTGTCGCTGCCCTCTTCACGGGCGCCTTTGCCGCCTTCCTCGGAGCCTTGGCCGCCTTGGCCGCCTTGGCCGCCTTGGGTGGCCCGCGGTAGATCGGCTTCGGAGCCATGAGAGGAGCCTCGGTCCGAGAGGAGCCTCGGGACGACGGAGCCAGCCACTGCACGGCCGGCTGCTGGTAAGCGCACCGCGGCTGCGGCGTGAGGGAGAGTCCGACCGAGGCCGAGGCGCAGCAGAGCATGCTGAGGCACGACGACGGGCGGCGGCGGCGGGGCTGGCGAGGAGAGCGCAGCAAGCCAGAGATTTGCAAATGAGAAGAATTCACACGTGCACGCCGCCGGCGTGGCCGTCACCGCTCCGACCCGCGCGGAGCCTGGGGGACCCGAATCCGCCCCGTCGGAGGCTGGGGTACCCGGGGGCGGGGTCCAAGGAGGGGGAGGTGCCGTGGGGAGATAGCGGGTCAGCCAGCGGACTGGAAGGCCGGGACCGGAGGGAGGGCCCCGGGTGAGGCCTGGTCCTGGAGTCAACTGTCAGGGGAGGTGAGAGTCGAGCTGACTCGGCCTCTGCGGGTGGAGCCGGGCCGTACGAGCCCACCGGGGGTAGACCCGTCGCGGCGGCAGCCGGACCACCGTGATCTACGGCAGGGGCCCCTCATTCCCCGTTTCTTTTCCCCCTCTAGAATACGCCTGTGGTGTGCCCCATGTGGCACCCCGACCTGTTGTCTCACCCTGGCCCCCAGGATCGTTTTGGTCGTCACATTGTGATCCCCGACGTCGTCAAATGTCGCCCGCCTGTCCTTCCCCCCGTTCTCGTCTGGTAATCTCATCTTATTATCCCATCGATGCTTGAGGCTGGCTACTGCCACTTCGCTCCACAACCGTCCCGCCACCCCTGCCGTGTGCGACCCCTCTTTCGTCTCAAAATTCTCGTTGTAAAATTCTCGATAAGATATGCACTTGAAATACTTTTCACGCGGTGCGAGTTGCTGCTGTCGGCCTGCCGCCTCTTCCCTTCGGCCTCCGCAATCCCGTGCGATACGCGATGCTTGTCCGCATGGCACGCCTCAACCTCGGCGCCGGCCGCGTGACCGCCTGCCGCATGCTCTGCTCCGCCCCACGCAAGACGTGGGATCCCAACGCGAACGTGCACGGGCGTGCCGGCGCGGCGGCGGAGGTGGTGAGCGACGACACGAGCGAGATCGACGAGGCGCCGAGCACGCCGCGCCGAGCGCGAAACTACCCGCGCGGCGCGGGCGCCGCCTCCTCCTACCTCGCGGCGCGGGCCGGCGGCGGGGCGGCGCGGGACACGGAGCGCAGCACCGGAGGGCGCGCCGAGATGCTACAGTTCCAGTCGTTTGTGCGGCAGCGGCTGGCGCAGATGGCGCACCGCCTGCCCTTGACGCCGAGCGTGCGCGAGAGCCCAGAGCTCGCCTACCTCGAGGAGCAGGCTGTCGAATCCCCACTCCCCCTCTTTCGCCGTTCCGCCTTCGCCGCTCCTGGGTCGGCAACGCCGCCACACAGGCGCACCACTTCCACCCCACCCCCCTCCACCCCTCAGCCCGCCCGCTCCTCCCCCCCCCCCCCACTCCTCCACCGCCCACTCCTCTAGGTTGTCGAGGACCAC
>NW_005201643.1:0-1033 GCF_000372725.1 Emiliania huxleyi CCMP1516 | reverse complement strand
GACGCAGGGGTCACTCCCGCGAAACCCGTGAACTAGCCGGGGCAGTCGGAGAAGGGGCAACTCCGTGCACTGACGGTCGGCCGTCAGAAAACACGCCTCCGTGGCTCGGGTTACACCAATCCTCGCTACCCAACGCGGCCAAAGGATATCCACCTCGAGAACCTCGAGAAGGCTTCCGCAAAAACAAAGAAAAACGAAGGGAACGCGCAAACAAGGCGTTGTGCCAGATTTGCAATGGGCTGCGGCACGAGCAAGCCGGGTCCCGGCACGAGAAAACCGGGTCTGACCGACGAGGAGCTGAAGAATTGGCGCGAGTTCGGCGGCGGCGACCTGGAGCCGGTCCTCGCGAACGGCGCCGTCGCACTCCTCGACGCGCAGTGGATCATCAGCCACGCCGAGGCGGGCGGCGTCCTCACTCACCGCCAGGCGCTGCCCGACGAGGCCCTCCTCTCCCTCGCCGACCTCATCGAGGCGACCAACGAGAATGTTGACTTCCGGAGCAGGGAATTGAGCGCCGCGCCGTCATTCCCCGTCGCCGCGCTCTCCTACCCGTGGCTGACCAAGGACCACCCCGACCCGTGCGGAGCCAACCTCGCCCGCGTCGCAAGGGCGCTCAAGGCTCTGCTCAGCCTCGGCCACTACTCGCGGCTAGGCGTCTTTTGGGACTTTGGTTCGCTGCACCAGCACCCCGACCCCACCAACGGCATCATGCGCACCGAGGAGCAGAACGCGCTCTTCAAGCAGGGGCTGGGCTGCCTCGGCACGCTCTACTCCCACCCGCAGACAACCGTGCTGCGGCTGACCTCCTTCCCGGACGGCCACGAGACGGAGGACCAGGCAGAGGGCACCAACGTGGCCAAGTACGTTGACCGCGGCTGGTGCGCCACCGAGAGCGCCTGGTCGAGCCTGACCAAGGCCGGCGCCCTCTCGCTCGACCTCGGCTTGATGCGCGACGGCGAGGAGTACGACTACTACAGCCTCCGACACGAATGCACCAGGGTGGCGGCCGGCGCCCTCCGCTGCTGCCCTCTGC
>NW_005201644.1:0-1033 GCF_000372725.1 Emiliania huxleyi CCMP1516 | reverse complement strand
GGTGATAATTCGATGGCAGCCAATGGCAGCCGTCCCGCGAGGCCGGGGGCGGCAAGCGCGCAGCCATTTGTGCGTGTGGCGGGGGCGGCGGACGGCTGCCATCGAATTATCACCAGCCATGCTCCGGAGGATGGCTGCACTGACTGTGCCCCAGCCATAGTAGATGGCTGAACTGGCTTTGGCCCAGCCATCTTACCCAAGATGGCTGCGATGTAGCCAGCTCAGCCATGAGGGCCCGCCCCGGGGCGTGCGGTATGGCTGCAGTAGTGCGTCTCCAGCCATCCCTACTCAGGATGGCTGCCCTGTGTGTATTGCAGCCATCGGCCTGGAGGCTATGGCTGCGCTGTAGCTAGCTCAGCCATCCTTAGGTAAGATGGCTGTGAAGGAGCCAGCACAGCCATTCTGGTGTCACATTCCGAGGTTAGCCGGTCCGGACGCGTCCCATGTCGTCATTGTCGATCCTTCCCAGCCTCTCCGCCGGCCGTGCTGTTTTGCCCGCGGCCGCGCGGCTACTTCCGCTGGCGTCACGACTCGCATCTACGGGCGTGCTTCGCCGCGCCACTACGTCGGCGCCACGCAATATTTCAACCACCTCAGGCTCCTCCGGCCGGACCACTCGGGCCGGCGCTGGCGCCCTCTCGACCGGTGCGCCGTCATTCGGCGGTGGCTATCGCGGCGGCCGGTGCAACTTCTCGTCCGGCTCCTCGTCATCCTCCTTTGGCGGCAGCATCCCAAACATCTCCGACATTCCGGCGCCGTCGGCCTCGCTCGTCGCCGCGGCTGTCGTCGGCGCCTCCGCTCTCTACCTGGCCAAGCGGGCGGTGCTGATGACGGACGCCGGAGTTACGTACGTCGTCCAGAACAATCTGACCGGCCAGCTTGACGTGCACACAGAGCCAGGCATCCACTACATAGTGCCCTTCTTCTCCACGGTGACGGACTACAAGCAAGTCATCACGTCGACATTCGAGGCTGACGAGGCCGTCATCGCCCCGCTCGCCGACACGTACGTCGGGATGATCCCCGTCACCTT
>NW_005201645.1:0-1033 GCF_000372725.1 Emiliania huxleyi CCMP1516 | reverse complement strand
TTGAGTAAGGCTCGCGCCTACACGTGTAGCTGCGTATCTTGAGATGAGCGCCCACGCTTGTGGCGCCTATCTTAGCTAGTACTCGCGGTGTCGGCGTGGGTGCTTGGCGGTCAGCATACGCTCCCACACATGCAGACGCGAATATTAGTCAATATGAGCGCTCACACGTGCAGGCGCGTATGTTGACATACGCACCTCCTGCGCATATGGCGCTCAAAAGTGAATAGTTTTGGGTGATACGCGCTCAAGTCGCCTGTGTCATCTGTCCCTGGCTTGCTGGGCGCTGCTTTATGGCGGATCTCCTTGATGTCGCGGAGGATGATGCCGGCGCCGAGGTGCCCGCGGCGGCCGGGTAGCGAAGCGTTCAAACCACATGGCGGTCAGCAACATCGAGTGGAAAGACGTGGCGACGGTCGTCGAGCCAGCCGTGGCCAAGTGTCTCAACCCCGGCCTGCGCGAGAGGAGGACTTGACGGAGGAGGCCGCACCTTCTTTGTCGTCCGCAAGCGCCCCGAGGGGGCCGCCGTGAAGTATTGGCGCTCATCTCAAGATACGCAGCTACACGTGTAGGCGCGAGCCTTACTCAAGATAAGCGCCCAGACACGAAGACGCGTATCTGGGCTACCTGGACGCAGGCAGGCGCGCATCCTCATGCGTGGGCGCTCATCTTAGTTAATACTCGCGTCCACACATGCAGGTGCGTATATGGGCTCGGTGCACATGAGCACTTACACGTCAGGGCGCGAGCCTTAGCTAAGATACGCGCCTACACGTGTGGGTGGTCATTTTTGACCCACTTTCCGGGTTTGCCGTCAGCTACCTGCCCAACCATTCGCCACGGCGACGAGTACGAATGTGTGTATGCTATCGACAACCACGGCGGCGGCGGCACTGGTGGCGTTCGGGTCAATCGGCTTCGCGCTTGGCCTCGATGCCATGGGCACAGTCCAGCCAGAGCAATCTGCGTTAAACGGATGCCATCACGTTTTCCTGGACATCGGCTCGAACGTCGGTGTGCAGATCACAAACGTCTA
>NW_005201646.1:0-1033 GCF_000372725.1 Emiliania huxleyi CCMP1516 | reverse complement strand
GCGGTGGCCTGCGCAAAGCGCAGGAAATTGCCGCGCGTGCCGGTTCCAGCCGGCCCCGCTCGGGGAGTTGAAGGCGGCCGCCGGTGGTGACAAGGGCTCTCTGGAGATGCCTCAACGCACCACGCGGGTGGCGGCCGCCACTCCGACGCGCGCCGGTGGCGCTGCGCAGAGTGCGCTTCACCACCAGAGGTGTGCCCAAGCCACGAGATCCCCCACCAAGCAGAGAAAAAAACCGCTGCGGTTTTTTGGATACCTCAAGTTCACGCGGCGCCTCATGCGACATGGCCAAGCTGGAGCAGGGCCAGGGGACGGACGTGGAGATCACTACCTCCTCCGCCCGGGGCTCTCGCCTCTCGTGCCGTGAGGGGGCAACCCTCTGAGGTCAAAGCCCTCTGTGCCGCGCCAAGACAGACCCTCGGCCAGGGACGCCCTGAGGCCAAAATCAGCCAAGAGAGGCCGACAGAGGCGGCAGCCACAGAGTCAGACAGAGTCAAACCCTCTGTGCCCGCCAAGCCAGGGGTCCGACCCGTCACCAGAGGGGGGTCTAAACAAATAAATAAAAGGACACGCCAAACGAGGGGTGGGAGAAGGACAGGGTCCCAACCTGCACGAGCAGGATCTTGTAAGGACGAACGATCAGGGACACAGGGGAAGGGGAGTGGGGACCGCGCATCGCGACACGGAGGGGGGCTGGGCAGGGTTCACCCACACGACAGGGTCCCCGGGATTCCTCTCTCGTATAGGGCAGGTTGGGAGGGGTTGGGAGGCCGCAGAAGGTTTTCTTTTTTTGTGCGATTGAGTTCGTTTTTAAAATTCTTTTCGTTCCGTCCAGTTGAGCGTGAACACAAACACGGCCGGCAGGTCCGGTCCACCTCTCCGTCTACCCCATACGCCGGGACACGAGTGAGCACTGCTCCGATACATACCCCCCCCCCCCTCTCCCCGGACCTAAGTGTGATTAAGGCGCGAGACCCAAACTGTCACGTCTCGGCGCTCGCTTGCTTGCCGTCGCTGGCTGGTGGCTGGTGGCTTT
>NW_005201647.1:0-1033 GCF_000372725.1 Emiliania huxleyi CCMP1516 | reverse complement strand
AGTGTGACATGTGAGTCTATCTTGTAATACCACACGCGCCTATACATCAGTGTAGCCTCATCATCGAGTGATTGCTGGCCTGTGGCGTATGACCTCGCGCGGATATATCACCAACGACGAGCATGCGAAGATAGGGAACAATATCTTGTACAGCCCGCTGTGCTCCCCGCTGTGCTCTCTGCTGTGCCACAGCTGCGAGAGCCGTATCTTCCCTCCTTGAAGCAGAGGCGCCGCGAGGCACGAGAGAGGCGTAGAAGAGAGGCTGGCGTGCCCCGCACCTCCGGTTGGCAGTAGGAGGGCCCGCCGGTGAGACCACTGATTTGATGCCGACCATAAATTCTCGCCACTGGGAACGCATGCTACTTACAGCTGCTGTCTGTACAGAGATGCCAGCACCCCCCACAGGCAGAGCGCTCACCTGCTGGGGGGGGGGGGGGGGGGGGGGGGGGGGGGGGCCCCCCCAAACTTTAAATTTTGCGGGGGGGGGACCCAAAAAGTGGGGGCCCCCCCCGGGAAAGGGGCCAAAAAAAGGGGCCTTTTGGGAAAAGGGTTTTCCCGGGGGGGGGGGGGGGCCCCTAAAAAAAAAAAGCCCCCCACCCGGGAAAAAGAAAAGAAAAAAACCCCCCCCAACGGGGGGGATTGGGGGGAAAAAATTAAAAACCCCCCCGGGGGCCCCCCTCCCCCGGGAAGGGTTTTTTGAACTAAAAAACAAACCCCCCCCCCCCTTTTAAATTTTTTGGAAAAAAAAAAAAAAAAAAAACCCCGGGGGGCCTCCTGGGGCCCCCCCCTTAAGGGAAGGAACCCCCCCCCCCCTTCCAAAGGAAGGGGGGCCCCTTTCCCCCAAATTTGGGGGGGGCCCTCAAATTTTATTTCCCCCCCCATACCAGGGGGTCCTTCTCCCAGGGGGGGGCCCCCAAAAGGGATAAAAAAAAAAAAAGTTGTGTTTTTGGAAATATTTGTAAGGGGGGGAAAAAAATTTTATCCCGCCCATTTCTCCCCCCCTGTTGCAATTTCGGGGGGGGGGGGAAAAAGG
>NW_005201648.1:0-1033 GCF_000372725.1 Emiliania huxleyi CCMP1516 | reverse complement strand
CCGAGATCCACATGTTTAGCGTCTCAATAATAATTAGTAAGAATAATTAGTAATAATGATGATAATAAGAATCTCCTGGAGGATGTCCGAGATCCACATGTTTAGCGTCTCAATAATAATTAGTAATAATAATTAGTAATAACTGATGATAATAAGAATCTCCTGGATGATGTCCGAGATCCACATGTTCAGCTTCTTGACGTTGAGGAAGCCCTCGAACTTCGCGCTCGTGGAGGAGACGCTGTTATCGTGCTCGTGCTCGCCTAGAAGTGTCTAGGAAGTGTCTAGGAAGTGTCTAGGAAGTGTCTAGAAAGTGTCTAGGAAGTGTCTGTTGTCGTGCTCGTTGTCTAGGAAGTGTCTGTTGTCGTGCTCGTGCTCGCCTAGAAGTGTCTAGGAAGTGTCTAGGAAGTGTCTAGGAAGTGTCTAGAAAGTGTCTAGGAAGTGTCTGTTGTCGTGCTCGTGCTCGCCTAGAAGTGTCTAGGAAGTGTCTAGGAAGTGTCTAGGAAGTGTCTGTTGTCGTGCTCGTGCTCGCCTAGAGCGCCATCAGAAAGAATGGCGGTGAGAAGAAAGAACGACAGGACCACAATCACCGCGTGCTCGTGCTCGCCTAGATGACAACGACAGGAGTGGCGAGAAGAAATGACAAGGGCGGTGGTGGTTGAAAAGAAGAACAGGCGGGTCTCGCCCTCGGTGTCCATCTCCCGATATCTCCCAATATCTCCCAATATCTCCCAATATCTCCCTAGGTCTCGCCCTCGGTGTTGAGGAACTCGGGGTCCATGTCGAGCGTCTTGCGCAGGTCGAAGGAGGAGATGCCGATGAGGTCCTTGGGGTCGACCTGAGGTAAGGTAAGGTAAGGTAAGGTGAGGCACACTTCTCCACACACACGAGGTGGTGGGGCAAGGGCCAGGCTGCTCCCTCGCGACTCCACGTCTAGACGACAGGAGCTGGCACGGCATTCAAAGTGCAAGGCCCAGTGCGCGTGGGTGGGCGGAGGGGGGGGGGGGGGGGGTGTTGAACTGGCCCTTTTTGG
>NW_005201649.1:0-1033 GCF_000372725.1 Emiliania huxleyi CCMP1516 | reverse complement strand
CCTCCCAAGGGAGTGGCAGCGAGGGCGCCGGCAAAGGCCCCTCGCCCCCCAGCACGCTCTGCGCGTCTCTCGTTGGTCGCTGACAACAAACTGCCCGTTTGCTTTAGGCACCGATGCGGAATCTGGAGGCTGCGGCCTCCGCGCCGACCGCAGCCTCCGACGCGGAGGCCGAGACGGGCGCGCCGCGGGACAGCAACTCGCTCTGTTCCACATGGGCAGAGGCAGCACCGCCTATCGCACGGTTAGGGGAAGACGCGCCGAGGCCGCTTCTCAGCTGCTGCCCTCCCCTCCTAGGCGGGGGAGTGTGAGAGGAACCCCGTCTTCATGTCTCGCTCGTGCGCGCGCTCATGCGCCGGCCGTACCGTCACCCCGGCGGCCATGGCGGAGGCACGCGAGGAGGCCAAGATGGGCAAGGAGAGAGACGCCGCGCCGGTGCGCTGGTCGCCGCCTTCCGCTCGCCTCACAGCCACTACTGCGGGAATAGGACAAGAACGTCTCCTGCCGACTCTGGGCTGCCTCGGGCGAATGCGAAAAGAACGCGGGCTACATGGCGCCCTCCCCCCGTCCCGTGCCACGTGTCATGAATCTGCCAGCTGTCCACCGATGCCGAATATGAATAGGCGATGATGTGTTCAACCAGCTGCGACCGCAGGGCAGCGCAACCGCACGATGAGAGCGAGGCGCACATCGACGACTCCATCCAGGACAAGAATCTGTCGTGCTCCCTCTGGGCCGCGGCGGGCGAGTGCACGCGGAATCCAAAGTGCGCTCCCGGCTCACCCCTCGACTCGACCGCGCCCCTGCGGGCTCACCCGCCGCCTTTTGGTGCAGGTACATGAAGGACCAGTGCGCGAGGTCGTGCGCGAAATACATGGCGGAGCTTCGCGCGATGCCCGATTCATGATAGACGGCCGCCCGAGGCTAGGACAGACTGACGCCCTCAGGCGCATACCGTTCTCGGTCTGTTCGGTGGCTGTGCAGAGAGGCGTTCTCTCTCACACCACTCCGCCTCCTCCAACTCTCAGGGTTATGC
>NW_005201650.1:0-10509 GCF_000372725.1 Emiliania huxleyi CCMP1516 | reverse complement strand
AACCCGACGCCGGAGGGACGGCATAATATGTCATCATCTTTGAGCACTTGAGCACTGGATAGGGTCGATTCCGCGTGGTACGGGACCCCTGTCTAGCGTCCACCCATACCGCGTTGGTGTCCAGTCCGAGCCTGGCTGTTCTTCACCTTTCTACCTACCTACCTACCTGGCATAAGCGACGAGAATGCCATGCTCGTGATATGCATATGACCGAAGGCTACGGCCCTCCGAACGGACAGCGAGTACGCGATGGCGTGTGCGACGGGGAGAATTCCCGCCCGGGGGAGAACGCACAACTAGCGAGCTATCTTCGAGCGGCGTGGCGGCATTTAGCGTCGAAGACCTTGCCGAGGCGATGGGCCGGGTCACGTTGGACCCCGACCCCGCCCCCACCCCTCGGGGTGGGGATCCCGCCCCTGCCGGGCACCGCTTGCGGCGCCTGGCAGGGGCACCCCCTGGGTGGGGGCCGGCGATTCCCATGCCGGCTCTCCGCCACAACCCCCGCCGGGAGGGAATCCCTGCTCACAGAAAAGGGCTCCGAGCCCTATCTCGCGCACGCCCCTGACGGGCGCCGCGGACCTGTTCCGCGAGCGCTCGTCAGCGGGTAGTGTGCGGTCGCCTAGCCCCGGCGCCGTCTGTCGGACGCCTGCGTGTCACGAGTGCGAGCCGCTCGCGGTTCGTACGCCCGCTTGCGGGTTCGAGTGGCGGGCCATCCCGCTTGCGGGGTGGCTTAGCGGGTTCGAGCCGTCACACATTGGCTGCCGGGGTGTGCGGAGGGGGGCTGGGTGGGCGGTAAGCCGTCATTGCCCGGCGCTGCTTGCAGCGCTCTGGGTGGTAGTGGCGGCGCTCCAAGAGTGGTGCTCTTGGGAAGAGGTTCCCCTCCTTTCCGCTCCCCCCCCCGCAAGGCGCGAGACACACACGCCTGGGTTCCGCTCCACCCAGATAGAGCTCTAGGGGGTCTGTGCACCATGACTCGCGCCAAAACGCCCTACCTACCTACCTATCCCCAGGCCGCGCAGCGAAGCGAAAAAAGACGAAAATAGGGGGTACCTACCACCTGTTGTAGGGCCCTCTGGGGCGGTCAAAACCGGACCTACCTACCTATTGCATAGGGTGTCACCGTGGTCAACAGACCCCCTCGCCTGTCTGGATAGGAGCCGGAACCCTGTGGTTGTTGGGTTCGGGCTCCAGCTGGTTAGGGGTTCTGTAGCGTGGGTCATCTGTCTCGCGTCCACCCATACCGCGTTGGTGTCCAGTCCGAGCCTGGCTGTTCTTCACCTTCCTACATGCATACATCGGCTTTAGGTTTGTTGTTGGGTTAAAGATGGGCCACTCGCCCGTCAGCTGCTCGATCGCCGGGCCGAGGATGTAGTTCGTGAAGGTGATGTAGTGCTCGCTTTTCTGGCCGGGCTTGCCCTTTGGGATGTAACCAAACTCAGTCGCAAGCCGACGCTAAGCCGCACCTGGAGCCAGTCTACCCTTTGTGACTGGGTGGTTGGTAGATGAGGGCGATAGATGTCGAGAGATAGACTGGCGAGAGATAGATGGCGAGAGATATCAAAAGGTGCGGAATACGAGAAGGCTCATTCGCGCGCCTGGTCAGGGCTCGTAACATGGGCTCGTCCCAGATTTCGCCGCGCCGGCGGCCATACGCGCGCGGCGCTCGAGCAGAAACACAACTCCGTAAACTAAAATCAATGGGGAGGCGCGGTATGTCGTAATTGCGTTCCTCGACCGTCTCATTAATCCCAGGCCCACCCCAGCTCACCTATGGACCGGCTCAGGAGGTGGTGGCGAGGGCGGAGGAGATGGGGGCGACGGGAAGCACTCCAGGCAGGCACCACAGCCCGTCCAAGAGCAGAAATTGCTTCCGATGTAGATGTCCTTCTTGGCGCAGTGGTTCTCACACTTCAAGGGTGGCGGCGGCGGCGGCGGCGGCGGCGGCGGCGGCGGCGGCGGCGGCGAGGGTGGGGGCGACGGTGAGGGTGGTGGAGGGGACGGAGGTGGTGGCGACGGCGGCGGAGGGGACGGCGGCGGCGGCGACGGCGGCGGAGGGGCTGGTTGCGGGGGGAGGGGCGAGGGCGACGGTGGTGGCGGTGGCGAGGGTGGCGGAGGGGATGGTGGCGGCGGCGTGGGTGGAGGTGGCGCTGGCGGTGGCATGAGGGGCAAGGGAGGATGAGGTGGCGTAAGTGGAAGCGAGGGCGGTGGGGTGGGTGGAGGTGGGCTTGACGGGCGGGGGCTGGGAGGAGGTGGGCCGGGCCGGGGCGGTGGCAGCGGAGGGGATGAGGGCGGTGGCGGCGGCGTGGACGGAGGCGGCCACGTGGGTGGAGGTGGGCTTGGCGGGGGGGGGCTGGGCGGAGGTGGGCTGGGCCGGGGCGGTGGCAGCGGAGGGGTTGAGAGCGGTGGCGGCGACAAGGATAGCCGTGGCGACGGGAAGCACTCCAGGCAGGCACCACAGCCGTTCCAAGAGCAGAAATTGCTTCCGATGTAGATGTCCTTCTTGGCGCAGTGGTTCTCGCACTGGCGTGGCGGCGGCCTTGGGCTTGGCGGATTTGGCGGTGGCGGCGAGGGAGAAACCAAGCACTCTTTGCAGCCCGCACAGCCGTTCCAGCTGCATTTGTCACCGTCTCCCGTACGCCATGGGGTGGTCTTTCTGTCGCAGTAATTCTTGCAGGGCCCGGCTCCAGGTGCGGGGGCTGGCGATGGCGAGTGCGTGACGGTGCACTCTGCGCAGCCTCCGCAGCCTTCCCAGTTGCATTTCGTCGACCAAATCTTTGAGTTTAAGGCACAGTGGTCTTTGCATGTGCTAGATAGCGACGGTGCTGGCGAGGGTGGTGGCGAGGGAACGGGTGCGGAGCATTCCGTGCAGTCACCGCAGCCCTCCCAGTTGCACTTCTTACTCCAGGCGGTCTTGGGCTTGGCGCAGAACCCGTTGCACGCGCCGTGCACAAGAGCGGGCTGCATCACCAGCCATCCCACCGTGATACTACGAGCCGAGGCGAGGGAGCCCATCGTGTGTCGAGCAGTGAGGACGACCGATCTGCAGCCAGACTTGGGGCCAGGATTCGGGGCTCAATGGCATTGTAACAATCGGGTCATAATGAACGCCCATCGGGAAATCTCGGGGGAAGACGTTTTCCCCGCCCCCAGCGTGCGGCCACACATCTCAGAGAAATTCCTGTGCTCGTGGATCAGATGCCTTCACGCGTGAATGCATATCGAGATCGTCGCTCTCCCGCCATTCCTACCTACCTACCTACCTACTGGGCTGTTACCGTGTTCACTCTCTTGAGCACTTGAGCACTGGATAGGGTCGATTCCGCATGGTACGGGACCCCTCGATCGTCTCGCCCTCCCTCACTGGTGTGTTCATTGGGGGGGGTCATAACAAACACGGTACAGGATCGAGGTAGGTGCACGCTGCCGAGGCAGTGTCGTCCCCCCTCTCCCCGACGGCGATGGCGGTGTGACCGATCGAGCTACAAGAGGAGCTTGTTCAGCAGGATCTGGGATAGTCTGGCGCACTACCTCACTGGGCCTGAGACCGCCGCGACAGCATCCCATCACCCCTCCGGGTTTGTGTGGGGTCGAACCACTCCGGGATGGGCAAGCCCATTGTCTTATTTCAGTTTCACTCTCTCACTATTCCTCGGTAGCATCACTCTCTCGCCATTCCTGCCCCAGTCCTGCCTCCGGTCGCGCTGCTCTGTGTGCGTTGCTCTCTTGGACTTGGTGTGTTGTGTTCATGGTAAGGCGCCTGAATCCTCGAGGATGAGGCAGCGGATCAGCAGGAGGCCCTTGTCCGCACCCTCCCGTGGGTCGACTTTTCATGCCATCACCGTGGCGTAGGGTTCCTGTGTTCGGTCAGGTTCGGCCGACCGTGCTATGCGCCGCACACCTCAGAGAGGAGCTCACTTGAAGTCCATGCAAAGAGGGAACGACCAGCTCATCAGAGGCTGGCTCGACTCCTGATGCATAGCGCACTCCGCAGTCGGGTCGGGAGCTGCGTGAGGAGCTTCCCGGGGCGTGACGTCGACTCGCAGTCGTCTACGTGTGAACGGCGGCTTCACCCGACGAAGGATTCACATGCACATGCGCATGTGCATTACGTACGACCTGTTCGGCGGCGCTTGCCGCACCGCTGGTGGCAACAAGGGCTCGTACGATGAGCGGTGGGAACTCACGCCCAAACCAGTGCCGCCAAAGGTGCCGAGCGCGCGGCCGACTGCGTCGCCTTTGAGCTGATGATGGTGGGCTCGTTTGAGCTGTGCAAGCTGCACAAGGACCCGATAACGAAAGTGATGCCAGTCGCGGGCGCCTCCTGCTCCGTCAAGGCGCGTTCCACCACGCCCCTGGTGCCGTTCGCACGCCTCCTGGTGCCGAAAAGGCCCCTGGTGCCCCTGGCTCCGGACCGCCTCGCAGGTGGCACACCCGTCGAACCCAAAGACCCTGCGCTCGAAGAGCGGCGGGCGGCATCCCAGGGACGACGGCAAGCCAGTGATGAACTTCGCTTCATCCTACCACGTCGTGACGGGCGCCGGCCGTGGCATCGGCCGTGCGATCGCAGTCGGCCTCGCTCAGCGCGGAGCTGCCGGAGTCGCTCTCATCGACGTGGTCCCGCCATTGCGTGCGGCTGCTGCGGCCGAGGCGGCTGCTGAGTCGCAGTCCTTTCGAGCTCTGCCCATTGCCGCTGACGTCTCGACCCGCGACGGCGTGCATGCCGCCATTGCCACTGCACGGGCCGCCTTTGGCCGCATCGACGGCATGGTTTGCAACGCAGGGGTGGCATCGGGGCTCGAGGCGGGCACGGCCTTCTCCGCCGTCGGCGAGTCGGCCGAGTCGTGGGAACGATCGATGAGCATCAACTGCCTGGCTCACGTGTGGGCTGCAGAGTCGGTTGTGCCCGAGTTTGAGTCGCGAGAGGAGGGCGGGTCGTTCGTCACGGTCGCCTCGGCGGCGGGACTGCTCACCCAGGTCGGCGCGCCCAGCTACTCCGTCTCGAAGGCTGCGGCGGTCGCCTTCGCCGCCTCGTTGGCGGTGCAGCGCCCTAGCTGCGGAATACGGGTCCTCGTCCTTCCCACAGCACCTCTTGCCTCACCTCTTGCCTGTCTCCTCAGGTGCACCACGGAGACCGAGGCGTGCGGGTCCACTGCGTCTGCCCGCAGGCCGTCGCAACCTCGCTGGTCGGCCTGCCGTCGGAGGACCCTCGGGCGGCGCCGCCGCCAGGCGCGCTGGCAGGAGGCGCCGACGAGGGCGTGCTCTCTCCCGCGGCGGTGGCGGAGGCGACGCTGGACGCGATGGCGAGCGGCGGCGAGCTGCTCGTCCTCCCTCACCCGGAGGTCGCGGGCTACGCGCAGATGCGGGCGTCGGCACCCACCAAGTGGGTGCGCGGGATGCGCAAGCTGCGAGACGCAATCGCGGCCGGCAAGACGCCGCTGGTGCAGGCGTGAGGAATAAATAAAACGGTCGAAGTCTGAGACGAGATGGGATTCATAGGGACAACATGTACAACTATTAGAAATCACAGCACTTTGCTGCGGAACTGTGGAACTGGGAAGCAGAGGACCCAAAAAGGCCCTGGCCGACGGCCGGGCGTGAACCTCTCTCGCACCGCCTTGGCCCGTGATGCCGTGAACCGGCGCCCTGGAGGGCCTTTGACGCAGGCAGGTCGCGTAAGAGGCGACTGCCACTTTCCCGGGCTGGGCCCTGGCGCCTGGGTGGCGCCCGACTCTCTGCCATGAGCTCCGGGAGGCTCTGGGGGGAGGCGGGGGCCCCCGGAGGCACCGTGCGCCGCGCCGCAGTGCGGAAACGGGGCCCCGGCTCTATTAGTCTCTATTAGCACCGACTTCCCGATTAAGCTAGGTTAATCAGAGGGCAGATTTGGAGAGATCTCGAGGAGTACACACAGATAGACCCTCTAACCATCAGAAAACTCCGACCTGATCGGTCGTACTGACCGCCGACAGATCACTCCAGACAGCAGACAGGCCGACGTCTGCACGCGGCCGGCCGGGCGAGAGGCTTGACATGATCCGACCCTGCGACCCTGACGCTGCTGCTCTAGCTATCAGATAACTGCTGACTGCTGCCACAATGTGTGACCGGTGCTGGCCCACTTGGCGGCCTTCCCGGTCAGTGGTGAGGCGCAGTTCAGAGCTGTCGATGGCGCGATGCCGCACTGGTCCCACATTGGTGACACGAGACCACCACGTTTGCCGGTCCAAGGGAGAGGCACTGGCGCTGTCCTGAGAAAGTGCATGGTCCCTCTTGACTGCCCATGCGCGCGAGGCTGTGTAGGCATAGCCTCGAGAGTGCCAGCAGCCAGTCGCCGAGGCAGTTTGTGACGCGCATTGCGTCAGAAGCGTGCACGCGCTGGAAGGACACCTTCCTACTGGCCGTACGATCAGGTCGTCACTGAATGGTGGATACGAAGGCCGCGAGCTATGCAGGTGGTCAATTGTGCAGCAGGGCACGGTCAGCAGCGCCGACAGGCTGTCGCAAGGCGTGATAGCATGGCCGCAAGTACGGCGAATTCCTTTGAAAACAAGTAAAAAATGCGCAAAAAAGAAAAAAGTCTCGAAAAAATCGGCGCCTGCGGCGGGCCGTGGGACCCCATCTCCCCCCCGCATGGATACCCTCTAAGGCCCCCGCCTCCCCCCAGAGCCGGGAGGTTGAGTGGCAACCTCGGTGAGTTTACTTAGTTCGTTCTAAGGAGTGAGTGACGTGGGGCGATGGCAACCGAGGCCGTTTGGGCCACGGCGACGAGCAGGCCCAGTGGCAGCCGAAGAAGATCGAGGCCTTGGCCGGGCATCGCGTCGTCGCGGTGTCGGCTGGAGAGAGCCACAACCTGGCCATCGCTGCCGACGGCGCCATCTGGTCCTGGGGCGCTGGATACTCTGGGCAGTTGGGCCACGGCGCCTGCGCGTGCCAGTCGTGCCTAAGAAGGTCGAGGCCTTGGTGGCCCAGCGTGTCATCGCGGCGTCGGCTGGTGAGCACCACAGCCTCGCCATCGCCGCCAACGGCTCGGTTTGGAGCTGGGGCGGTGGCAGATCCGGACGTCGCGCAGCCTTGGGCCACGGCAGCGATCAGAACCAGCCGCTGCCCAAGAAGATAGAGGCCTTCGCGGTGCGGTGCGTTGTTGCTGTGTCGGCTGGATTCGCAGACATGTCCACGGGAGTGGAGACACCCGCAGCCTCGCCCTCACCGCCGACGGCTCCATCTGGAGCTGGGGCAGCGGAGCTCGTCGCATGCTTGGCCACGGCAACGAGGAGAACCAGTGGCAGCCAAAGCGAATCGAGGCCTTGGCGGGCCATCGTGGCATCGCTGTGTCGACGCGCGTGGGCGCAGGCCGGGCGGCGCGAGCAGCAGCTGCTGGCCGCGGAGGCGAAGTCAAGAGCCACAAGGCCGAGGCGGATCTGGCTACCTATCGCTGGCTTGCGACGCAGGCTGCCGCGATGCTGAACGCCAGCGAGGCGCACGTGGCCGCTGGCGCTGTGTGGCTCGCGCCGCTGATGAGCTACGGCAGGCGCGTGAGTCTGCGGTTGCGGCTATGGGCGCCGGCGCAATGAGCTGGTTCCACGTGCTTTTCTACCACGGCGTTGCTTGGCCTTCCCTACTAGAGCGCTACTCGAGTAAACTTAGTCACTCGGGCGCTGGCCGCTGGGGGGGAGCGACTTTGCATGCAGGGTAGCACCATAGCATTACGCATTACACCATTTAGGATTGTGGCCGACTGCACGCTAAAGGCTACACGCTCGCACACCACTTGCAGAGTGGCTCTCCCGGGCGCTCAGCCCACGGCGGAGGCACGCCAGGCCCCGGGCAGCCGGCCGTCACTCGCCTAAGCGCCTAAGCGGCCTAAGCGGGGGGGTGCTTAGGGTGCTTAGGCGCTTAGGCGGCCCTTGCGAGCGTGGCGGCGTGGTGGTATCGTAATACAAGTGACTCCGATGACACACATGATGCTCTTGCTAGTGTCATTGCTCAGAGAGCAGCCTCACCGCGTCGAAAGTCTACCACTGGCCCTGGTCGCACACCGCCGCTGAGCTGTGATGATGCCCACAGCACCAGCAGCAAAGGCGGGCGGGCCGACCCCGCGGCCATCGCCGCCGCTGCCGCCTCCTCCGCCGCCGGCGCCGCCCCCTCTGCCGTCGCCGTCACCTTGGGCTGCATCACCCGCGCCGCCGCCGCGCACCGGCTCGTGCTCATTCAAAGGCGCCTCGAGTTGCAGGCCAGCGGCGCTGACGTTGTCGTGGTCGGGCTGCCCAACGTCGGCGCGGGAGGGAGGGGGCAACGCCGTTATGAAGAGCGCGAGAGCGAGCGCCGACGGCCCAGATTCTGAGCAGCCCGCCTGGTCATGGGCCACTTGCCTACGTGCGTCCAGCTTCCACTATAGGACGAACGTCGAAGTTTGCTCTCCGACGCCGTGCCGAGCGAAACCTTTTCCTTCGAAGCCCGGCGACGTAGCCGGGCGAGCGGAATAGGGCAGCCCTAGAGAGCACCTTGAGGCCATTCAATAGAGCCCGTACTATAGTCGAGAGTCGATCGCCGGCCCGCGCAGTGCTGCTCTGACCGCTCCGCCGGGCCGCCTCCGGGCCGCCGCGGCGGAGACGTGCACATAGGCAAGTTGGTATTTTCATATATGAACTTCAAAATAGTATTGGCTAGTCTAATTCTACTCATCACAACTCGCCAGGAACACCCACACACTATAGGGTCATTGTGTAGCCCTGCTTAGAAGGAAAAGGTTTTCTGCAAGGTCCGTATGCCTTACCGTGTAGTCGGCCTTGTTTGGCGGCGTCCGGCGTGATCCTTGTTGATGCGTTGTTTTTCGCTGCTCGCTCCTCTCCCTCCTACGTCCTAGCTCCTTCCTCCTTGGTTGGACGCTTGCTTGGACCTTCATTGTGCGTCCCTACAGTAACGACTTGAGTAACCTGTGGGTCACCCCGCGCGCGTGGATCGTGGCACGTGTCTCGTGTTTTGAGCTATTGCGGAGGGGGCGGATAAAGCCGTATGTGGGGGGTGGGGGCACCGCGTGCGCGGCGCGGCAACACTGAACACAGGCTTTGGCACTTGCCATAACATCAGTCATCACCCCCCCGACCTACATGGGTACATCCTTTCGAAAAAGGGGCGACGCCGAGACCCACAGCAGCGCGACTCTCTAGATACAACACCTGACATGCCGCAGTTCGGCTTATTGTTTGTTGTGCATCGGGGAAAGCGACACCTCCGGAGCCCCGCTCCTCGCCCCCCTCGCCGCTCGCGGCCCCGCACAGGGCTGCAGGAGAGAATGGCGCGGCGTGGCGAGAGGAGAGAGAGGTGGAAGGAGGGGTTGGGGGGAGGGGAGGAGCTCGGAGAGAGGGAGAGAGAAAGTCCGGAAGGGGGGGGAGGGGGGGGGGGGGGGCAGCTGCGCCAGGCACTGCTCACGCGGGCGGCGAGAAGACGGCGCGCTTCTCCGCGGCGACGTCTTTGAGGAGCCAGAAGCCGTCGGGCGCGTCTGCCTCGGCAGAGGCCTGCGCAGCGGGGGAGGGGGAGGGGGGGTGACACCCCTCTCGTGCGAGCATCTCACTCCTTTGCTGCGAGCGGGGGGGGCAGGATAGGGGTAGGACAGTATGAGTCTCGCTCCTCTGCCTCTGCCTGCACGGAGAGGAAGTGGAGGCCGGCGGTGCGGCTCTTGCCCTCCTCAAACAGCTGCGCCTCGAGCGACTGCTCCGCCGTCCGTATCCGCGCGAACAAGTACTGCGTGTCTAGCCCGACCTGCCACGAGATGCAGCCGAGATGCAGCCGAGATGCCGCCGAGATGCTGGCGCTGCGTGCCGCGCCCGACCTCGAGCAACAGCTCGCGCGACTCGAGCGCGCCGCACACGTACGCGAGATCGACGCCTAAGAGAAGGAGAGAGCGGCGCGGCCGTGAGACAGAAGGGCGCCCGCCGCCGCGCACCTCCCGCGAGGGTCGGCGCCCGTCAGCCACGCGGCGATGGCGGGCGCGCGGCGCGAAAACACAACCAGCCCGGGGACCATCGCGTCTTCGGCGGGCGCGCGGTCGGCGGCCGGGAGCGGGCAGAGGGAGCCGAACCCGACATTCTCGTCGGTGATGCCCCCGCCGGGGAGGAACTCGGCGTAGGGCAGCGTGACGAAGGCGTACTGCTCCCCGCGCAGCTGGTCGGGGAGCTTGACCGGCAGCCGGACCTGCGGGACACGTTGTGGGGAGAGTCGCGGGGAGTGTCCGGCGGGCGGCTGGGCTGGGCAGGCGGACCGGCGGAGGCTCCGGGCGAGGAGGGCGGTAGCCGGCCATGGTGGGGTAGAGGGACCTGTGCGAGGATGGGGGGGGGACGAGTCGAGGAGGGCGGTAGCGGGTCCTGGGGGGTGGAGGTGGTGTGTGTGTGTGTGTGTGTGTGTGTGTGTGTGTGTGTGTGTGTGTGTGTGTGTGTGTCTGTGTGTGTGTGTGTGTTTGTGGTGGGGGTGGGTGGAGGGAGGGGATCTCTCGCGCTGTGCGAGCCACTCGTAGAG
>NW_005201651.1:0-1033 GCF_000372725.1 Emiliania huxleyi CCMP1516 | reverse complement strand
GGGTCTTCTCGGTCATCCTGCGCGAGATTGTGGAGGATGGCAACCTGGCACTCTCCGCCGTTGGCGCGGCGGTGGTGCTCGCCATGTCGTACGTCAACTATATCTTCTTTGCCGACGCCACCAAGAAGATGCTGAAATTCGGGCGAATGCGCCCCCCGTCGCCAGACTCGCCCGACGCCAAGCGGCGGCTCTCCGAGGCGGCTGCGCTCGCGCAGGGCGCCTTTGGAGCGACGCGCACGAGCGCCACGCTTCAACGGTGGGCGTCGGGCGAGGAGGGCCCGGCAGCGGCGGCGCAGAGGCTTGGAGAGGAGAAGAAGGAGAGGTAGTCCACGAGCGAGCGCTGCCGGGCTGCCCTGCGAGAGTGAAACGTACCCGGTCTCTCGGAAACAGGGGGCTTGGGCTGTGCCTTCATAGATACTGTTGACGGGTAGACACCTTTGGAGGCGTGTGTGTGGTGTGGGCTCTCCCTGTCTCTCTGTGGTTTCACTGTGTGACAAGAGTCGCTGTGCGGCGCCGGTGCCCCAGTGTGCGCAGCGGCGCCCGCCAGTTTAGTAAGTCTGGTCAAAGTACAAAGAGAGGGGTGGGCGCGGTATGAACTGTGAGCGCGCCTGAGCGCTCTGCGCTTGGCGTGCGCCCGCAATTTCGAAATACGAAAAGAGTGTTAGCAAAAAAGCAAACGAGAATATTTTACTTTTTAGCCCTCTCTGGCTGCCCTCTCCAAAACGAAACTCGAGTGCGAAGTGCACTCGAAAAACAGAACTCGAGAGTCACGCAACTGCTACACGCGCTTCGTCTATACGTCCCGCCCCTCCCTTCCTCTCCACACGACCAAGCCGGCTGGCGGCGCGGCGCTATCTCACAGGTTGCTGTCCCCTGCTGACCTTTTCACATGTCTCGCTGCTCGCTCTCAGACGAGCGTCCCCTCCTCCGCCTGCTCCACCTCTCCATTGGCCGAGGCTTGCGCGGCGGGAAGCTGCGCCGTCACCGGATGCACGGGGCGAGACTGCGCGGCGGCCGCCGCCGCCGCGCCTGC
>NW_005201652.1:0-1033 GCF_000372725.1 Emiliania huxleyi CCMP1516 | reverse complement strand
GAGTCGCGCCGCGGCGGGCAAGAGCAGCAGCGGCGGCTTCGGTTCGGCGACTCGGCGCAGGCGGTGGCGACGGAGCTGATGACGCAGCTGCTGCACGGCACGCCGGCGCAGATCGGGCGGCCTCTCTCCGAGATGCTGATCGAGCCCCACCTCTAATCCTCCTGCGCCCGGTCGTGCCGTGAACGTGAACGGCGTCTCTTCACACCTCCTACACACGGAACAGGTGCTCCAGATCCTCCGCTCGTCCGTCGGCGCGGCGGTTGGCTCGTCAGGCCGCGGCGCGCAGGTGCAGCGGCTCACGGCGGCGGGTAGAGGGGGGGGGGGGGGCCCGGGGTAAAAAAACGCGGGTCCCATCCAGAAGCTGCTCCCGCCCCCTCCCTTCCGCCGCAGGAGCATCTGCTCGCGCTCGCGCACGCCGCGCTGCAACACGGCCGCAAAACGGAGGGAGGGCGCGAGGGCGGGTACCAGCGGGGCTTGCTCTCGCGCCTCCTCGTGCCGACCGTCACGTCGGGCCTCGCCGACACGGGCTCGCCCGCCTGGCAGCACTGGGCGGGCTTCGGCGTCCCGTGCCTCACCCACTGCGTCGCCACGGGCCAGCCCGACACCGCCGGGGCCATCGTCGTCTCGCTGCTCACCACGCTGTCGGAGCTGCTCCTCTTCCACCACGCCCACCTGCCGCCGCACCAGGCTGGAGACCTCGCCCAACCCCCACCTCCGCCCGACCTCCTCTCGGCCTCCCCTCGGCCTCCCCTCGGCCTCCCCCGGCCTCCCCTCGGCCTCCCCTCGGCCTCCTCCCGACCTCCTCCCGACCTCCTCCCGACCTCCTCCCGACCTCCTCCCGACCTCCTCCCGACCTCTCCCCGCCGCCTGGGCAGGTCGAGGCGCTTCCTAAACACTTCCTAGACGCTTCCTAAACACTTCCTAAACACTTCCTAAACCCCTGGCCAGGTCGAGGCGCTTCTCGTCGCGCTGCAGCACACGCACCACTTCTGCGCGTTCGGGGAGCCCCCCCCCGCCGCCACCTGGACCCCCT
>NW_005201653.1:0-1033 GCF_000372725.1 Emiliania huxleyi CCMP1516 | reverse complement strand
TAGTGGTTGCTCGAGGCGAGGATGCCGCTGCAGCCTCCGCAGGGCAGTCCGGTTGAGGTGAGTAGAAACCGAGGGCAGGCGGAGGAGGGGGCGACAGGGAGGTGTGGGGGGGGGGGGTTCGGAGAGGGGCGGCCACGTGTTCGGGGAGGGGCCACGGCTGAGGGCCCGCGAGGTGTTCGTACCGTCCGGGACGGCGCACAGCCGCTGGTCCCACGGGTCGTACTTTGGCTTGAAGTGCACGTCGACGGCGAACCCGTCGGGCAGCTGCTCCTGCGCCCAGGCACGCAGCCAGCCGCGCACCGTCTGGGGGTACGTCTGCGACAGCCAGTAGAAGAGGATCGCCTTGCCGACGTTCTTCCACCGCGTGAGCAGGTACGCGAGCCTGAACAGAGACAGGGCCGCCGTCAAAAGAAAGCTGCCCGCAGCGCTGCCAGCGCGTGAGGAAGACGGCGAGCCAAGCGGGGAGCCAGCGGCGCAGGAAGAGGGCGACGGCGTCTCGCCCCGGCTCGGAGACGACGTAGGTCGGCGAGCGCTGCAGCATGACGACGTGCGCTGCGGAGGCGGCCATCGCCGGCACGAGGGTGACCTATACAACAATCGTGCCGCCGCAATCAACGAATTGCTCATTGAGCTGATGCATCGCCGGTGGCAGAGGGACCGAGGGAGACGCGCGTCAAGATGACGCGCATCCGCCAGAAGACTGCAGAGCGGCTCAAGGAGTCACAAGAGATCACGGCGTCGCTGACGACGTTCAACGAGGTCGACATGACCGCCATCATCGAGATGCGAAAAAAGTACGGCGACGCCTTCCTCAAGAAGCACGGCGTCAAGCTCGGCTTCATGTCGCCCTTCGTCGCCGCCGCCTGCCGCGCCATCACGGAGATGCCGGCGGTGAACGCTGTCATCGACGGCAACGAGATCGTGTACCGCGACTACATCGACGTGTCCGTCGCCGTGTCGTCGCCGAAGGGCCTGGTGGTGCCCGTGCTTCGCTCCGCCGACAAGATGGGCCTCGCCTCCACGGAACTACCTC
>NW_005201654.1:0-1034 GCF_000372725.1 Emiliania huxleyi CCMP1516 | reverse complement strand
GGGGCCGGGGTGACGGTTTCGGTTGAAGATCAAAATCAATGCGAGTGCTGAGCCAATCACTATGAGGATGCCAGCAAGCATTGTCGTACCGGATCGCTTCCCCGAAGACAGCAGAGGTGAATCGGGGCTTTCTGTGGAAGAAGAAGGGTCCATCTTGGATCACTGACAGCTTCACAGCCGGTGCACGGACTGGCCACTTCACAGTTGCGCGAGTTGGCGAACCACTCAGGACTTCAGAGCTAACCATCAAATTTTCCGGGCTCTGAGCCGAGTCTGAGCACTGAGGCTGGTTTGGGCCCAAAATCAGCCAAATCGGCAAAATACCGGGTATTTTGCGGGTATACCTGGAAAGCCCCGGGTATACCTGGAAAATACCCTGCGACCGCCTGGGTATCGTGCCGATTTCCTCAATTTTGCGTCAGATTTTGCCCCAGACCAGCTCTCAGACTCAGGGAAACTCGCGAGTTTCCAGAATGGAGCACCAAACACCCTCTGTTTTCCCTGGAAATTTCCGGAAACGCAAAGTGCTGGGGACCCTCTGTTTTCCTTTTTGTTTGCCGGAAAAGCTTGTGCAGGCCAACGCGTGAGGGCTCTCGGGTGAGGGCGGCCAGTGCAGAAAGGGCGCATGCAGGCAAGAAAGTAAGTACGCGAGTAGGGAGGCGAAGAACTGTCTCGCAAGGAGATATTAAGGTGCTAAAAAAAGAAAAATACGTGCTCGCATCTCGCACGACCTAATTCCTGTTGCCCTCGCCCATGCTCTCGCTGACGACTTCCCTCACTGCGCTCTCGTCCGGCCGCCCGGTCGTGACGACGCCCCGCGCCGCGTGCACGATGCGCGCCGACTCCAGCCGCCGCGACGCCCTCGTCACCGGCTCCGCCATGCTCGCCGCTGCGACGACTGCCGTCTCTAGCGCGTCGGCCAAGTCGGGCGAGTTTGGCAAGATTGGCATCTTTGGGATGTCGGATATCTCGAGCCCATACCAGCCCGGCGGCCCCCAGTCGGGCCCCGACGCATCTTTCGGCTTCAAAAAGTC
>NW_005201655.1:0-1034 GCF_000372725.1 Emiliania huxleyi CCMP1516 | reverse complement strand
CGGCACTGCCGGCGGTCCCGACGCTGCTCGAACGGCAGTTGTCGACCGCCGGCAGTTGACCGGCAAGATGAAGTCCACCGCGCTCGGAATCGGGATGTCCGGAACCGCCTCGCCGAGGCGCACAATAGTCCTCAGTCTGGCGAAGGCCAATTCTGTCATCCTGGGCCGCCGCTGACATCTCTCTCTCGACCGGTACCTCGCTTGGGCGGTACCGGGCAAATGCCGGTACCGGCACTAAAATCTGCGGTACCGGCGAGCGGTACCTTGTCTTGTTTAGGGGGTGAGAGGCCGTGCAACACACATGCTTCTCGTCTCCTTCATCTCGCTGCCGACTCACCCCCCACGTGTGCGTGTGGTGGCTCCGGCGGCGGCACTGCGGGCAACCGTGCCCGCGGCGTCGGAAGGCGAGGCGACGATAGCTGCAGCTACCCGTATAGGCAGCTACCCGCCTCCGAAGGGCTCTGACTACATCGACCGACTCTGCCGCGGTGCCAACGGCCTCTTCGCACGGACAAACTTCATCCCGGCCGTGGCCGAGTATGTCCGCCTTCGCGAGGAGGACGGTCCACAACCACTTCTTCCGTGCGCCTCCGATGCGCTGCAGAGCGCCGAAGTGCGGCGAGCGCTGTGGGAGCGGCTGACCTCTCCACCGTGCACGCCCGGGCTGTCCCGGCCAGTGTGGCTCGTCATCGCAGCGTCCGTGCCGACAGCGCTGGGCTGGTATGGGTACTACAAGTTTTCCGTCGAGGAGGCGAGTGGCACTTGCGAGACACGCGCGTCCTCTGCCGCTCGCCTCGCTCACCAGAGACCTCCTCCTGCGTCGTGCACAGGAGCTCTTCCACGACGAGCTCCGCCGCTCCGGCCGCGCCACTGGCTGCGGTGGCTACGGCACGCTCTTCCCGTTCGTTGGGCCGCCTAGATGCGTCTGCACACTCTGCGAGTATTCGCCGGCGGCGGTGGGAGGCGGCTCATGCCGCTCGGACGTCGCATGGCAATCACAGCCAGGCGCCTCCATGTCACTAGGTATGGAGCTT
>NW_005201656.1:0-1034 GCF_000372725.1 Emiliania huxleyi CCMP1516 | reverse complement strand
ATCTCGGGCGAGCGTTTCGAGGACGGCGTCGGTGCAGCTGTCCACGCCACACCGAGCAGCCAGGACGTAGGGCAGTGAGACGAGAAGCACGACGCTTGCCATGGCTGTCGGCAGCACGGCGACAGGTGGTGGTGAGACTCACCAAAAGCCGCAGCAATCAAGTTGGGGGGGCCGCAACCGAGCTCCATCGAGGTGCGATCCGCCTTTTCTTTACCGACCCTTTCTCTTTTCCCCCATTCCTCTTCTCCCTTTTTTCTACTTTCGCGCGCGACCGTCGCCGGCAAAACTGTCAGGGAACGCTACTTACTTACGGCTGTCTGTACAGATATGCCAGCACCCCCAGCAGCAGAGCTCTGCTGGGGGGGGGGGGGGCGAGACCCCAGCGGTTGCTTGCCGACGGGGATGCTCATCTTGGTGTCCCCAAAGTTGGCGTACGCGTCCGAGCCGACGTCCGCCAAAACCGTCTGCTGCTTTGGGGGGGGGGGGGGGGGGTCCCCCCCCCCCGGGAAGGGGGACCCCCCCCCGGGGGGAGGGGACGGATTGAAAAACTCCCCCTTGATCCCAAATCCCCCCCAAATCGGGGGGGGGGGGGAACCCCATGTCCCCTTAAAACCCTCTCCCCTTGGGAAAATTTGACCCTTTTTATATTTTATTTATCGGCTATAAATTTTTTACCCCCCCCCCCCCTAGCCCTATACCCCCGGTTTTTAACTAATGGAGAAAGGGACCCGGCCCCCCCCGTCAGCGCTGAAATTAAAAACCCCGGGACTTTTACAAAAACCCCCCCATGCGGAAAAACCCCTTTAAAAGGCCTCCTTTGCCCCCGGAAACCCGGGGGCCCATCCCCTCCAGGGGGCCCCCCCCCAAGGAAAACTCCCGCTCGGGGGGGGGGGGGCCCCTTTTGGGGGGCACCCCCCCCCTGTTGACCTGGTCGAAAGGGGCCCCCATCTCAAGGTTGGGGGCGTCCTGGTCCTCCCCCGGAAGGGACTGTTGAAAAAGGGTTAAACCCCGGGTAAACCCCCCCTGGAATGGAA